>NC_135213.1:36134651-36154651 GCF_052324685.1 Brachyhypopomus gauderio
ACACGCGCTTGTGCCAAGTCTCTGATGAATGGCCTCTGGAAAGTTAAACAGCCACAAATCTGACTTTGTGACTAACACTGACACCTACACTCCTGTGTGTGTGTGTGTGTGTGTGCACGCATGTGTGTGTGCGTATACGTGCTCAAGCACAAATGCGCAGGGTTTTACAGTGTGGAATTATTGTACAGTGTTAGGCCTATAAAAGATTTAACCCCCAAAATTTGCCAAGCTGCCAACATGTTGAATATTTTACATCCAAGTCATAAGACGTATATCTTTTTGTCTTATTCAAATATTTTTATATCAAGGCCTAACATACAGAGCTACTTTTGCACCATTCCGGATGTTATGCGGTGCCATTTGTAGTGGCCACGTGCTGACCGTCTTAAACCGGACCGGTTACAACTGGGACGGCATGCGATTGCAGACGGCACGATAGCACGAGACTTTTAACAACTAAATGAAAAAAATATATATTTTATTACCAGAATATGTGGCTGAAATGCTATGGATGCACTTTAAACCAACGCACCCGCAAATGAAAAAAAGCCCAGACGCGTTGGGGAATGACGTCGTAGCGCGCAGGTATGTGGCTAGCGCGTATTTACCAGCAGCTGCGCCTGGTGGGTGCTGTCATTTGGCGCGTGACTCCGACTCCGCGTGCCCGTGCCAGGGCACTTTTTTACCGCGAGCTCAGTGTTCACGCTCTAGACGCCTCGGTCCCCCGGAGGGTGTGTAAATGGAATACAGCTGGTTCATGGTGCACGTGGTTATTAGAAGTAAGCAACGGCTACGCCACGTTCTCCTCGCTCCTTCACTACCCGGTGCAGGTTCTGTTTGCACGCGCACATACGCGAGCTAACGGAGCCTCCACGATGATGATGATGATGAATGGTGTGGACAGGAGACCGTCACGCGCGGGCGGGCGCGCCGCCGCTCAGTCGTTATTGGTCATGACTTACGCTGTGCGCGTTTTCAAAATGCTGTGTATGTGCGTGCGTGCGTGCTGAAGAGAGAGCGAAACGCTGCGTCGTGGAAGAAGCCCCCCTTTCCCCCCTCCGGAGTTTTAGCCAGAAAGCGACAGCGTGATTCCTTTTACGAGCTGGATGAAAGATGCGCGCGCTGCATCTGGCGTGCTTTAGCGCGTGGGCACAGGCAGAAAGGGGGAGAACGCTCTTCCACTGAATACTCGTCAGAGGAGTCTATGTAGTCTTAAATCAAAGGCAACGAGTCTAAAACAGACGGACAGAGTTTGAGAAGAAGACCAGGACACAAAAGCTGTAGAAGATGGAGCCAAGAAAATAAGTGTGAGCTGTCAGGGAGAGAGGGAGGGAGAAAGAGAGAGAGAAAGTAGCGGAATAAAAGAAGACTGAGTGCGTCTCGCACTGGTTTTTCTCTCTCAGGTCGGGCCTGTCAGGCCAGGGGAGGTGGCGTGGAGAAGGCAGCTAATTGGAGAACTGCTCCACACACTGTCGTCATTAATCACCAGGGCTGTCGGCTACACGCCCAGGACACTGCTGCAACTGGCTACAGCTCTCTCTCTCTCTCTCTCTCTCTCTCTCTCTCTCTCTCTCTCTCTCTCTCTCTCTCTCTCTCTCTCTCTCTCTCTCACACACACACACACACACACACACTGTTATTGCTGACTGTGCGGAGGGTGAGGTGGGGGTGTAGTCGACACCCACAGACTCTCCTCACACCCTCCCGGCTCTGTTCTAAACCCCAAGGGACAGAGGAGAGAAGGAGAGAGAGATCAATCAGACAGGTGTAGCCCCGCTGGGGAGACACTGGTCAGGGAGTTAAATTAACTACCCCCCCTGCTCTCACCTCCAGGATCCTCTCATTCCCATACATCTCTCTCTCTCTCTCTCTCTCTCTCTCTCTCTCTCTCTCTCTCTCTCTCTCTCTCTCTCTCTCTCTCTCTCTCTCATACGCACACGATATAAATGGAGTGTCTGCATATTGACTCAGCTGGAGTCCAAGAGAGCAGGGAGAGAAAGATAAATGGGTTGGTGAGATGAGGAGAGAGATGTGAAGTAAGACCAGTGTGAGGGTTGTGACGCATGGCTGGGAGTCGCTCGACTGCGGCACGAACCCCACCCTCTTCTCACAGACATCTTCAGCTCTTCGCTGTACCATTATGACCACACTAACGCTCTTCTGATCAAGAACAAAACGCTCCCCTTGAACCTACAACAGGATCACGAGCTTGCCCACAACTTTCAAATGAATCGAGTGGAAAAACGGGTGTAATTAAGATTGCTGCATTTAACTCCACCTCCACTAGGGGCAGCATAAACCAAGATCTGAGTTCTCCGTTTGAAGGAGCAATTTGCTTTTCTGTGACCTGTTGGATAGTGAGTGATCACTCTCTTATCAGCTGAAAACACGTAAGACACACGAAGCTGGCCAACCAGAGTCTGCTTCAGTGCTAGCTTCAGACAAGTGTCCTTTCTCACTGTGCTTCTCTCCTGGGTTCTCGTCCTCTGTCCTGCGTTCTGGGTCTTTCTCTTGAACTTCCTGTCTCTCTTCTGTGTTCTAGGTTTCTCTCAATGGGCTTTGGACTCCTCTCCCGGTGTCTGGACATCTCTGCTGAGTACTGAGTGTTTCTGCCAGGTTCTGTGTTTTTCTCCTGGGTGTCCAGTGGAAGGACATGGGAACTGAGGGAACTGCCTCTGATTAAAGTCTTAGGAGGCGTTAATGCCCACCTGACCTTGCTGGACATGGAGAGTGAAGTAGCAGGGGCTCGCCAGTGTGATTTATTTAGTTAATGGTCCTGTCAAGTGACACCTGTGCAGTCTTCTCTTCTGTCTGAAGTGCTAATGAACTGTGTGTGTGTGTGTGTGTGTGTGTGTGTGTGTGTGTGTGTGTGTGTGTGTGTGTGTGTGTGTAACCCCCGTGCCTGCTCCCTTGTGATCAGTGTGCTAACAGTCTGTTTTAACAACCTTCAATTCAAGTCCACACTGAAATGGCTGTACAGCAGCCAGCAGTGATGTGCAGGTATGTCCTTCTAACTCTGAAGGGCTACAAAAAAAGTGATAAAAAGATAAACTAAATAAAAATACCTACACATTCATATAGGATATTTTACTATAAGACACATTTCTGAAAGTGACTGAAACAGGGGAGGTACAGACTGAAACACAACCGTACTAATGACTGAAACACAGTGGAACTAGTGACTGAAACACGGCACCAAACCCCACACACACACAGCCCCAACAATAAGGCTCGGGCTCTTGTGGGTCATACCAGGACGCGTGATAAATATTTCTCCCTTAACAGCCTCCTGTTGTCGTCTTTTGGCCTTTGTGCAGCAGGGTGATTCATCAGCGCTGGCTGGGAGCCGCTCCAGGACTCCTGTGGGTTCGGAGCGGGCGCCTACAGAGCGGTGTTTAACGGTCAGTGGCCTGGACAGTGCTGAGGGTGAGCCCTCACCCCTCTACAGGGGCACCATCAACCCAGAGCCTGTCTCACCTTCACACTAATGCAACATAAATAGATCTGCCTGTGGCCAGAGAGGGAGACAGTGAGACAGGAAAGACAGAGTGAGGGTGCGACACATGAACTATGGACATAGAATGAGAACATTTGCCTCATTTACATGTTTAATAGCACTATCTTATATTTTTCTTTGATATCAGACTTAATACGTATCCATTCATTTTGTTAATTGTGAAATTATTTGGCTATTTAATCTGGTAATAATATTGTATATTAATATTATTATTATTAATAATGTGCTATACTATGGCATTGTAATAGCAGTATACTACTGTCATATATATTTTGCAACTATAGTAATAATACACTAAATTGTATTGTGATTTGTATAATAAACTAAGACCAGGTTTTCAAGTATTGGGTATATATAGTTTGTAAATATGTTAATGATATGCTAATGTGCTACTGTAATGAACAGTATACTACTATTGTATATATTTTTTATTGCCCAATAGTGAAGGTAATGGACGGTATGGTACATATAAAATCCTGAGAAAATAAAAACACACTCAAATGTAATCAAGTATCATTTATTACACAAAATAAGACATTCTGTTAAATGGATATCGCCGCCATCTCTACATATTAATCTTACAGTTTTATCTCCCACTCTCCCCAAGCCTCGCCCAAACTCTGCCCAAGCCCCTCCCAAAAAGCTCTCCCAGCCTACGCCATCAGCCACAATAGAAAATATATCACATCTGTCTGTTTGTATTTTATTCTTTGAACTGTACATGTACAAATTAAAAAGGGCAAATGTTTTTAAGAATCAACTGGCTGTCAGTTGCATCACACTATTCAGAGGAGGACATCAAACCGAGAGAATAAGAGCACAGAAGAAAGCAACGAAACAAAACCAGGAAATGGGTAACGTCTGAAAGATAAATACGGCCAATGGCCCTGTAAGCAAAGCTGCACTGTTATAAAAATGCATCTTGGAAACATCTATTCATCACCTGGAAAATATTGTTCTTGTACCGAAGTGACAGGAAATAAAGAACTGGGATGGTAACTGTTTCCACCTGGAGAAAACCAAACACTCAAAAAGAAAAATAAATATACCTTCTTTTTTAAGACTGAAATAAAACTTTTAATCATCTATTAAAATTAAAACTGGGCGATCGGCTGTGTGGTTTTAGGAATCGAGCCTAATGTCTTTGCTTTCTCCCATTTTCTCAAGGCTGAGGGGAACTTCTTCACAGCCGGGTGTCCATCAGCGGAAGAGGTCCTAGCTCCTCCCTCAGCCAGAGATAGTAACTCCACCCACTTGTGTTTAGGCCTGGAGCTTTTCCGAGGACAGTCCTCGTCTCGTCCCGACTGCTTCCGTCAGACGCCTCTCCCATCTGTGCTCCATCCATCATGGGTATCCCAGCGTGGAGGCTGATCCCAGTCTCTGGCTGTAGAGGGCGTAGGGGGTGTGGTATGGAGATGAGGCAGGGAGAGAGTGCATAGGGAGGGTGGGGCTTCCGGGCAGGTGGGCTTTACTGTAGGGGTGGTATCGGGCTAGGCCCAACCCAGGTGACCCTCGCAGGGAGAAAGAGCTCGGTAGCGCCCCCGGGCTGCTCGGTGGGGGTAGATGAAGGTGGCAAGACGCGGCAGAGGCTGCAGAGGAGGGGTAGCCGGACAGGAGCTTACCGTCCACGCCCGGCAGGGCCGTGTGCGTGCGCAGGTGGGCCAACAGTTCCTCCGAGGTGCCGAAGCGCTTGTCGCAGGGCCCGGCCACCGAGACCCAGTTGCAGGCGTGAGGGAGGGTGTCGCTGGGCAGGACGAAGCCGTAGGTGTAGAGAGGGTGTGCGAGGGAGGGAGGTGCGGAGGACAGAGAGCTCGGGTGGAGCGTGTGGAGGTGAGGGGAGGGGTACACTAGAGGGAAGGCCGACTTGAGGGAGGAAGACGGGTCGTGGACGCAGGACAAACAGCCGCCTCCGCCCAGGTGGGGGGCGTTGGGATAGGCCAGACAGTACGGGTCTCTGCACAAGCCCTGCATGAGTGACGGGGGGGAGGAGCCTGTGAGGGGACTGGAGCTTGGATGCTTCCCGGGAACACCCATCCCGGCGCCGCCCACCAGGCTGGACTTGGCGTGGTCGAGCCCAGAGACGAACTGGGACGGGTAGCCAGCATAGGCGCCGACGACGGAACCGTGGTAGCCCATGGTCGAAGGGGGGAGGGGGAAGACAGAGTGGCTGGGTTTGAAGGGGGACACGGGGGCCACGTGGCCCGTGGCCAGGCCCGGCTGAGAGGGCGGGGCCTCGGGTTTGCTGTCGGGCCGTGGGCTGCTGGAAGAACTACCGCTGCTGGAGTTCACGCTGGCACGTGCCTGGCTAGAGTTGGCCAACTGGGCGTGGTCGATGCCGGCTTTGCCGTGCTCCGCCTCCTTTTTCCCGGTGCGATCGTTACCGCCACCGCTGCCGCCATCCGTGCTGGGGGCGGAGCCTGCAGATTTTGGTTCTGCGTGCGAGAGCGGGGCGTGGGGCGTTCTCTGCATGGGCGGGGTTTGCGTCTGCCGGTGAGCTTGGGTCTGTCCTGTGGCGTTCTGCGTAGGTGAGCTGGTTCTCGGAGATGAGGCGTGCGGAGGAAACGTCGGACACGTGGTGGCCGCAGAACTCCCGCCAGGAACCCTGAACCCCACCTTATCCACCGAGCCGTTGGCCACGCCTCCCTCCTTCCGACATTCCGAGCCGCTTTTGGAATAAGGCTTGAAGCTCGACTTGTCCTCCAGGCCCTGGTGCTGCTCACAAGATTTGAGGGCCGAACTGGCCGATCTTCCTTCCTTGTCTCCCAGACTGCTGGAAGAGAGAGAACTCAGCTTGGATGAGGGAGGCGGATCTGGCTTGCCGATCTGTGAGCATGTCTGGGCCAGCAGAGCCAGTGGACTCTTCTTAGCGTCAAGCTAAAGGGAAGAAAACAGATGAACATGGTCAGACTCGGTGTGTTTGTCTGTATCAGTGGGACAGTGTTAAAGTATTACTACGAGCACGTCTTGCAAATGATGACAGATGGTTTAAAGAACTGCTCTGGATCTCATGGAATGTCCAGGCTGGTTTTAGCTGAGGGTGGAGACTGTTGTAAATCAACTTTAGGCCTCTTAAACAGGAGTTACTCAGGTTTTTTTTTAGACAGATGGCATTCTAGCCTTCTAGTTTAGTTCAGTGTGGTTTGTGATTTCTTTTTAAAATTCTCTTTTTAAAAGATATTCCCAGTATTCAGAAATATCCATTATCTTAAAAAAGACACATTATGTAAAAGAAGCCTTTTACATAATATTCATTTAATTACATAATATTAAATAAACTGCGTTTATGTTGTTAAAGTAAATCGTTTGGCATTTAGTCCACAACGTTTTAGCGCATTTTGATTAATTTCGATTAATTACGTTTTATGTATTACAGACGACAAGTCGGCAAGTACCGGTTTGCTCCTGAACACGACAGCACAAATATGTCCATTATCAGTTCGCTAATCTACAGAAAACGATGTGGAACGATATAAACTGCTGATACCGGACTGGAACGTGAACGGACTACCGTGGCCGTTCGGTTCCGTTTTTACGCATTAAGCGCGGTGCTGCGTGCGGAGTCCGGTTTGCGCGTGTGAGGAGTGTGAGGACGTGCGGACGGAGACGGAGGTACCAGAATATTACAAACGATTATTAGTGTGGACTATTAAAACATGTCACTTGCTTTTTAAACACACACCAAGGCGCTTTAAAAGCAAAATTAAGAGCTATATGAACCAAGGTACGGAAGTCGGACATTTACATAAATAATCCGAGTGTTTGTGAACTCCAAGAAATGTTCGGATGGCAGAAACTGGACGTGATGGACCCGTACCTCGATGCTGACGGGCGCCGAACTCAGCGGCTGCAGATACTCCGGGTGCAGCATGTGACTGGCGTGAGCGGTCAACATCTTGAGGATCCGAACCGGCAGCCTCCTCTCCTGGCGCACTGGGTCCGTGGGTGGACGGGAAACACAAGTGATCTGCGACCTAAAACTGCGGATCAAACTGTCGCTACTATCGCCTTCTTCTGCTGTATGTCTCCGTGCGTCGGCTGCAGATCCACAAGGCGATTCGCTCATCTGGATCGGGGCGGATCGGGGACCTGGCAGGAACAGAGACGGGGCGGGTGTCGTTCAGTTTTCATTTAGATATCCGATGTCATCAGTAAATCAGCGACGACCCAAGCAACATGGTATCCTCCCAGCTCGGAGAGATAAATCCAGTGGAACCGGTGCTGGTTTGTAGTCCAGAAAGCGCAGTGAAGTCACAGTGGGGAATATACACTCCGCTTGGACATCGTTCCCAGATCGGGTCTCCACCAGCCCAGATCGGGTCTCCACCAGCCCAAAACCGACGCGATTTCTTTGCGCAAAAACACAAATCAACAGAAAACAAGTGAAGGGGATCCTTAACCAAAAATATCTACCACTGTGGGGAAAAACATTCGTCAAATAATGTTTTAGGAGTATCCTGGTGTAGCACGACCTCGTCCCTGAGCTTCGCGTCTTCAGCACACTTGCACACACACACACACTCCTCACACCAAGATCTGAAGATCACTTCAAAGGAACACGCCGCCGTCCAATCACGGAGAGCCGCATGACTAATGAGTGGGCGGGTCCTATGACAGAGGAGGCGGAGTCAGCGCTCCACACTCGCTCGCCGGCGTCACGGCACCTCTGAAGAGATGAGACGGGTTCTGACCCAAATACTTAGGTGTCGTGCGAGGAGAGCGGAGCAAACTCGCCGATTCGGAGGGGGAGACACAGTGACTGCGGAGAACAGAACCGCGGTCGGTCCGTTTGTGGAACCGCGACATCCGTCAGATGAATCGTTACTCCTTAATGAATGTTACACCATATGTGACGTTGAAGGTCCTAATTCTAAAAGACAAAAAAAATCAAATAAAAATTTTGCAGAAAAACTCCAAAGTAAAGCAAAAACAAATAGCCATAACATATTTAGCCTCTTCCACTAAAATGTTACCGTTAAAAGACTCGCAGCTTCATTTAAAACAAATCACAATTTCCCCAAACTGTTTCATGTCATTACAGTCAAAATCAGGGCAAACAATGGCCTTAAAACGCCTGCGCTGCCGTTTATAGAATAACCTTTATATATCCTCTTCGTTTTAAAATCACACTAAATGATATGTTTCATATACAATAACTTCGTGTCCGTGTCGTCGTCTAAAGCTGGAATGTTAATAACTTTATTACATTACCCCAGGCTTGATTTGCCGTCGAAGTAATTTAGCTAACATAATTATGCAATGAATTGGCTTCATTACTTAAAAATGAAGCCTAGCCGAGCCCATTACGAGCCGGCTGAAATAGTCTGCGTCCGGGTCGCTTTGAAGCCCGGAATATTTTACGGCCTAAATTGTTCGCAAGTTTTAACCGCCCGCATTATTTCATGCCATGTTGTGGACACACAAAGGCGAGCCCTGTTTATGGGCCAGGCTCTGGACGGCGGTTTAACTGTTCGTTTAAAATGCTGTCCTCTCTTTGTAAGTAATGTTTCTCATTCGGTGCCTAACTGCTGCCACGCAGTGATGTAGTGGTCTCGGACCGACACGCAGGAGTCTCTAAGCAGAGGACTTCATTTATATGTAGCAGCTTCTAGTATTTGGGGTTTGTTTCTCATTTGTTCGTTGATGTTTAAAAGTTATTGCTGGGCTGAAGGTTTGCGTAACGTGTCAGTGTGACACGAGAAACCGTAGACCTAATTTCAAAATACTGCAGTAGTATCTTCTTCCGAGTTGGGGTTCATTAAAATATCACACTTTGGCTTGAGTGTATTTACTTTATTTTATTTTTGTATATTATAAAATATTTTAGATTCTTCTGTGTGTAGATACTTGGAATGGTTTAGTGCTGTTTGATGTCAACCTTGTCATGTCACTAATGATTACAGGTTTCTAAAACTCAGTAAAACTCAAGAAATTTCCCATAGTTTGTGTGAAGTCAGCAGTCAGCAAACAGGAGGCCCAAACCATTACTTCACCATTACCATTACTCACTAGGGTTTGATTCCAGTCAGTCTAGGCCAGTGTGTCTGCACAGTCCATACTCCTGTTCATGCCGACCTCCACTGAGGTTTTCATTAGCAGATTTTTACAGTTGTGTTAGGAGGTGAATATTCAGTAAGAGTTTAGTTTTACTGCAAGAGTTGAATTTTTCAGTAGGTGAATTCTTCACCAAGAGAAGTTTTTTAGTTGAAGACGAGTTTATCAGTATGAGGCGAGTTTTTCAGTAGGAGGTGAATTATTCAGTATGAGGTGTTCCAGTAGGCCAGGGTCCCTTTGTCCGTGCAGCAGCTCAAATACTTCGTGTGTCTCTCACAGCCACGTCTCCACAACAACGACCTGCTTTGGCACAGTCCCATACGCGTCTTTGCATTGACATCGTCGTAGCTGTGATAAACCATGTAGTTGGACGATAAAGGCCAGTCATTTGCATCTGTGCCAACGCACAACCCGGGCAGGGAAGAGAGCACTGACATCAATCTGAACAACCACAACAACCATCAAAACCCAGGTGTGGAAGTCATAACAGAAGCCCTGCTGTCAGAACATGGTCCCCTGTTTTATAGAACCAACTACAATATACAACAAATACACAAATGGCACCACGTGTGTCTGGCGCTGCTCATGGAGACATTGAATACACAACTGCTCTGAAAAGGTCAACACAGTAGTGGGAAAGGAACACTTCAAATGGTTACAGTTAGAAAAGCTTACAAAAATGTATTTACTCGAAGAATCCGGCTTTCTAAGAGTGTGTGACCCCAGTTCTTTGGAGCTGGTCTGGAGGTAAACACAAAGCACACCTGTGGAGACAGATGAAAGACGACTACAGCTCGGTGCTCAGTTATAAAAATGACAATAAGACAGAAAGCTTGAACTGTTGACCTAAGATGAGGAGGAGCTGAAGGCTAACGTGTGTGTAAGAGCTTTTGTCTAGCATAACCGGGTGGCTGGGAGGAATATTCCATTTAAATTGCTGCATGGGTGGTGTGTGTGTGTGTGTGTGTGTGTGTGTGTGGGTGGGGTGGGGGGTACAGGCAAGGATGTTGGTGTCACGTTATACTTTACATCTCTCAGATGTCTGTCAAAGACAGGCAAGGGTTTTGGCTTGTCAACATCCTGTCATTTTAAGTCCAACACGCATACAGACACACCCTAAACACTCCCTCAGACACACTGACAGCTGATCAAAGGCGACTGAAGTGTACAGGCATTACTACATAGTCTTTTCTGGCTAATTAATAACCTCCAGCTTTTTTGAGTTAAACTGTCACTTTGTGGTTGATGGCAGGGCGGAGTCAGGAACACGGAATGCACAGGCCAAAGGCTCGAGGGACGAGCTTCAGCCAACAGGAAATTGGCTTTCTGAACGAAACGAACGATGAGTCAGTGCTAAAGCTGGTTTACTGTTGTTTAAATAGAGATCTTATCATGAGAAATGTGTAGCTTATAAGTGTTTTGTGTGTGTGTGTGTGTGTGTGTGTGTGTGTGTGTGTGTGTGTGTGTGTGTGTGTGTGTGTGTTTAAAGACAGAATGCGGAAGAGGGAAAATGAGAGAGAGGAGTGGATGAAGGAAACTGCTTGAAAGCTAATTCTGCTTCTGTCAACAGTCCCTATATTTGACTCATCATTATTAATGTCAAGTGTCACTCATCACCCATGGCAACTTTTCATCTCACATATAGACCCAGAAGGAGCTGGCAGCTCACAGGATTAACATCTCAGCGCTAAGAGTGATGATTTGATGCCATCCCTTAAGATAGCATGTTGTCTTCTGCTGTGTAAACACACACTTCACATTACGACAGCAGGTCATCTGCTTGTCAACGAGTTTATTGCTGTGTGCAGACAGTTATTGTTAAGACCTCATCTCATGCTTTTACAGCGGATCCATCCTGTCGCTCGAGAATCAGGCGTGATTTAAGGCGCATGGGTTTCTGCTCAGGTGGAGATGACGGTTCTGTTCCTGGGATCTTGCTTTGTCTACCCTGACCTCCTCTATATTCTCATTTCCTCCTTCTCCTCTCCGTCGACGGGTAAAGTGCCAATCAGACAAACAGAAATGATTAAAGGAGAAAAGCCGGAGAGAATGAAGCTTGTGGGACGCGAGGATACATGTGGTATGAAAACAATTTCAGGATGAATGATTTTGAATGGGGGAGTTTAGGAACTTTCATAATAACCCTGAAGGTGGGGAGAAAAGAGTAAGAGAGTGAGGGATGACTCTAACACCCTTTTCTACCTCTTAACCATTCTGGCCTTCATAATACTAATGGCTGTTTCCTGTTGGGTGTATTTAAAGGGCAGGTCTCCCCTTTAAAAGGTCGGCTCACCCCTCCCATTTAGTCAGGAGGTGTTTGCCTAAACATGCTGGATCAGAGCCCCGTCACTTGAACGTAACAGAGACTGAATCAGAAGCGCGAGATGAGGCCCAACACGTCTGCTGTGATCTTGCCGGTGACGTAACCACTCCAGCATGTCTCCACACCCCCAGGGCATTCTGGGTCAGCACACCCGGGGGAGGCTTTTGCTAGGCCAGCGTTTAATTGTCAGAGAAAAGAAAAGCACGACAGAACAAAAAACAAAACCAAAAAAATAAATAAATAATGTCTCCAGCCTCCGTACTTGTGCGGTGTGAAGTGCTCTGCAGGGCCCTGACAGCTCCGCCTCGGGCCACCACCGGCACCAGAGCGCTGGGGCACGGGGACAAGCAGCCAACCACCGTGGAACAGCATCTCCATGGCAACACCCAGACAGGTCAGTTTCCTAGACCTGGTTAAAGCCTAAGTGTGACCTAAAAGGTGTTTAGATATTGTGCATCCAGCCTAAAGTGCGTTGTAGAGGCGCCAGAAAAGTTCTGGGGCTCAGAGTAGGTGTTGAGGTTTGATGCATGTTCAGAGTAGGTGTTGAGGTTTGTTGCATGTTCAGAGTAGGTGTTGAGGTTTGGAGTCGGGCTGCTTGGTCCAGGGACATGGCTGTAGTCTGAACTGAAGCAGGCTGTTTCACACACAGTTCACCACCACATAGTCTAGAACTGTGGCATAACCATCCATATACATATATACATATACATCCATCCAATGACATAGTGGAATAAAATGACATCTCTCCTAGGCTTTACACAGGCCACACGCAGAGAGAGAGAGAGAGAGAGAGAGAGAGAGAGAGAGAGAGAGAGAGAGAGAGGGAGGGAGGGAAAGAGAGGGAGGTAGAGAGGGGTGTATGAGTGTATGAGTGGGAGCACCAGGCCCAGGAGTGATGCATGCAGATCAGTCTTGTTTAATTAGGTGTGGCTGAGCGATGAGGTGTGTGGCGTGTGGAGGCAGGGCCCTGAGGCAGGGACGCCACCCCACACCGCCTCTTCTCCCGCAACCATCAGCCTTTGAAAGACGAGGGGCAGGACAGGTTTATGGTGTGTGGCTGACGAGTAGGAACAGCCAGAGGATGAGAGAAAGCAGAACTCTCACGTTCTCCACGGGCTTTGCACAATCCCAGAGTCTCCCTGACCTTCCACACAGATTCCCACTCACAGTTATTCCCATTTGGAGGCATTTCCGTTTGGAGATATTCCCATTTAGAAATATTCGGGATCTGATTTTGCAGAGACACACTGTTCCGAAGGCCACAAGGAAAAGGGAATGTGTGTGTGTGTGTGTGTGTGTGAGTGTGAGTGTGTGTGCTAATGTATGTTTTTAACAGGAGAACCAGCTGCTACAATACAGTCGTGCACAGAAACAAACAAACACAGCAGAAAAGGGGGGAAACAGCAGCGTTATGTCACGTCAGGAAGGACATTCGTGTGATAAAGTCAAGAAAACCATAACGTAGGTAGTTAAGTACCTCAACAGAGAAGCTGCATCTGAAAGAACAGCAGTGTCAGAGGGAATGACTCACACAGGTGGATTTTCTGAGTCATCCCTCAGTGACATAGTGAATCATCTCAGTGACTTAGTGAGTCATCTCAGTGATTCTATAATCAGTACTGTACATCCTCCAGACTGGCTTAGCCAAAGCCGTAAGCAATTAGCCGATGAGGATAAACATGTGTGCAGATGTAATGGAGACAGTTCCGAGTATCAGGAGAAGGTTTCTGGCCCAAGACTGACAGCGTAATGGTAACGGAACATGACCATGGCGAGAGTAAGCTGGTTCTGGATCAGTGCTGGTCTGTGCTTGGGAAAGAGAAGACAGTCAAGGGAAAAATCTCTTTTCTGATTTGAGGAACCTTCAAAATGGGTTTACTGGTGAATAGGTTTATCAGCTGGTAGTTTACTGGTGAAGAGGTGTTCACATCAACTGGTTGTATACTGGTGAAGAGGTGCTTGCCTCAATTGTCTGTTTACTGGTTATTTACTGGTGAAAAGGCAACTGTGTTAAATGTCATCCTGTCATTCACTGAGAAATCACCAACATTAGATTTTAAAAGTTTTAAAGTTTCACACATACACACACGCACCCACATCCAAACCACACACGAACTTAAATAGCCTCTTCTAGCTAAAACAAAGGCCGGCATTGTCCTCCACGTTGTAAAATGTAGGCCTGTATCTCTGCTTGATCAGGCCTTGAGTCACACCGAACGCAGCCTACACAGACATACTGCAGAAAATACACGATGTTCCTTCGCCTGTGCAGCCGTTGTTTGTACGAACTTATCGCGTCCCATATCAGAGACGTCGAGCGCGTACCTCTGGTGTCTGATCTCGCTGCTTCTCCCTCGTGAGCACGCGGGGTGTCTAAAGACCTGCACAACGTTAAACAGGAGGGTAATTCCAACAAAACTATTGTGAACGGAATATATGAACTAGGGCTGCATGAAGAGGTGTGATGTAACCGACGATCTTGTCACTTGTTGCACGTAATGAAAAGAGGCTAAACCGCGCGCGCTGCTTGAACGCTAGCAGCTCCCGTCAGCTCATAAAACAGCTTAAAAAACAGATGTTTTCATTTCCTCATTCTCTCCCTGGAGTCGCATTTATTGCCGTATTCTCTCTATGTTGCACCAGTGCACATATTAATTTTTCTCCGGTTTTGTCACGTAACAGGAGGGGTATGATGTCATATCGGGTAATTATACACTCCGGTGAGATCTTCGGCACTGAGTGAAGCTCCGAAAGCAAAAACAAACTGGAAAACTAATCTCACAGTTGACAAGAACTGCTTTACAAGTTCGGCCAACAACTCCGGTCCTTTGCACGGTTTACTTTTAAAGGGAGATGCTTTAAGCTGACATCCTTACGTTTGCATGTGCGCAAGCAGCGGACGACAGAAGGCAGGATTCCCTTTTAAAATGCAACGATACGCAATGATTCCTCGTCAGTGTAGCATTGGTAATGATTATACCGCTAAGCGACGATTCATGAGCGCGGAACGGGAACGCACGCGGCCCAGCGCGTGCTGTCACTCACAGCAGCGCGCGGTATGGCGTAGCGCAGCGGCGCGTTTGACGCGACAAGAGATGAAGGCGCTCAATTAAAAGCCTATCAACGCGCAAGTAAATCAGTGCCTATCAGTCTTGTCACTTCAAACAAATGGTTATTATACTGATCCGCCCAGCCCATTAATCTCCCAGCGAGCGGTTGCCAGGACGGGGTCACGACGAAATGCAAAACCTGGTGTGGACGCGGAAACGGATATCCTAAATAAGTGTTGGAAAGCCCGTGGTACAACTGGCTGTTTCAGGACATGTTGTACACATTCTGTCCGTTGTAACCAGCACCGATTTGGTAATAGATGTTTACCGATATTTTCTGAGCACTTAAACACCGGTGGAGCACGAGTTTGTCAGGCTGTTCTGTAATACGTGTTTGAAGAAGCTTCGGTCGTCTTTATAGGACTCTTTATTTGTGTGAAAACATCTTTGCGATTTAAGATTAGTACTCAGAAAAAGGGTGGAGTTGTCACGGGTCAGCATGTATTCATTCCCCTTTCAGTCCGGCCTGTTGGCCACATTGCCCTGAGCAAAATATCTCCTCAACTTACACAAGATATCTCTTCATCTGAGCCATTCTGCCTGTGTGTGTGTGTGGGTGTGTGTGTATGTGTGTGTGTGTGTGTGTGTGTGTGTGTGTGTGTGTGTACAGAGGCAGAGGCAACAGCAGGAGAAGTAACAAATGAAAGCCAAAGGGTTTTCAGCAGAAGCACACTCATTAGCAGCAATGCCACTAGTATTGATTTCTCTTGGAACTTTTCAAGAGTTCCAAATTTTGGACTTTGGTCTGATTTTTTCAAGCAATTGCGGGTTTTTCCTGGGAACAAAAGAAAGCGAAGGAACGAGAGACGCGCCGAAAAACTTCCGCTCGGTCTCATTCGACTCTTCTGGTTCTGAGCAGATTCCATTGCAGTGGCCGTCACCCTGGGAAAGACTGCACTCTGTAAAAGGTTATTTGTGGTGGTTGTGTGTGTGTGTGTGTGTGTGTGTGTGTGTGTGTGAGGTAGGGAGAGAGAGTGTGTGCACAATCTGCTTGTATAAAACCTGCCAGAAGGTTGCACTGCCTGTGTGTCATAAATTACCCACAACAGCCCACCAGAGCAGGATTTGCACAGAAGACCAAGAGAGGGAGAGAGAGAGAGAGAGAGAGAGAGAGATGGAAAGTGAGAGAGAAAGGGAGAGAAAGAGGGCATGAGAGAGAGGAAGAAAGGGGGAGAAGGGGGGTAGGTGGCTTGCAGTTTCCTTCTTGCCTCCACTTGATGAACGAGTCTCAGAACAAGGCACAGAATACATCATATCACCTTTAATGGGGCCCCATTTCCCTCGCCATAACTCAGCGTTTAAAAATAGAGAGGAGCAATGAAATACAGGCCTGTATATCCCTGTGCCTGACACCTTTACGAGTCCTCCATGCATTAGAAAGGCTAGGATTGCTGTTTCAAAGCAGCGCGGCAGACCCAGTACTGAGTACAACCAGCTGCTTCAGAATGAGAGGCAGAGGGATGGAGAGAGAGGGGGAGAAGGAGGGAGGAGAGAGAGAGAGAGTTATGGCCTCTGAGATTTGGGTTATCTTTTCAGAGAGTCGTTTGTAACTGCTGATTTACAGTGTTTGTGCTTGGCGTTATTAAAATCAAAGCTGCAGCCCTGCCATCAGTAGCAGGGAGGAGCCCAGCATGGCCAAGGGGGAGGAGCTCAGAATGACCAAGGGGGAGGAGCCCAGAATGGCCAAGGGGGAGGAGCCCAGAATGGCCAAGGGGGAGGAGCCCAGCATGGCCAAGGGGGAGGAGCCCAGCATGGCCAAGGGGGAGGAGCCCAGCATGGCCGAGGGGAAGGAGCCCAGCATGGCCAAGGGGGGAGGGGAGTTGTGGGTCTGATGGGCCTGAGTGTACTATGGCCCAGGGAGGGACCTCAATATGGCTGAGGGGGAGGTGCCCAATGTTGCTCAGAGGGAGGAGCCAATGCTGCCCAGTGGGAGGAGCCCACTTTTAAAGCTCATTTTTACCAGCCTTTGTAGACTAAGCCTGTGTGTTTTAACTATTGTTCTCTTTGTCACATGGTCTCCTGTAGTATCACTTCTTCTGTGTTACTCCAGGTCACTCTACTGCTCTTAAGACTGATGATCCCACACTTTAAAAAGTGCCACGCAGAGTTGTAGCTCTGGCCTCTCGCTGCATGAGATGATGAGAAGGACAGAGAAAACGCAGAGCTATTAGATATTATCTCTGACCCTGGGTTTTATTATTGCTGGTATTTATGTACTATTTTAAACAAAGCTTTTATTTTTCCTCTGTGCAGCATGAGCTATGTATGCTTGTCAGGTTCATGTGCTAAGAATGTCTTCCAGCCTCTCTCTCTCTCTCTATCTCTCTCTCTCTCTCTCTCTCTCTCTCTCAGATCAGTCTATTAAAGTCAGTACTGGACCTCTGCCATAAGCACGTAATTTATTTCAGCCTCGGCCAAGGAGAATTATTGTTGTGTAAATCTCAAAGCCTTTTAGGAGATCAAAGTTCCAAGACATAAATCACATTTGCCTGCAAATCCAAAAACTCACACATGCACACACACTCCCACAAACACAGCAGGGGGAATGAAGGACACACACATACACACACACACACACACGTAGTTATGAGGGAGGTTTTTCAATCATCCTTTTATACACACTCCCTCTCCTCAGTTATTTTTCTTCAGGCCTCAGTCTGTGAATGACAACTGATCTGAGACCAGTTTGTGTTCATTTAAATAAATACAATCATACAAGCAGAGAGCTGATCCCTGAGCAGCCTGCACAGCATTTACACATTATAATGAATATTTACATGTTTGCCTCAACCTTTCTGACATGAAAACAAAGAAGGAAAAATGTATCCATAGAAAATTGGTATTACAGTGACAGACATTTTATCATAATCAGAGCAGAGATTATCTCTAGATAAACTCGTGGATATAGTGAGCTAAGTGGATTAATTTAAGGAAGCCCTAAGCTGAACAGAGAGCTGGTTTGTCCAGGTGTGCCTGTCACCTTAAGTTGAACCTTTAGTTAGCCTGTTATACTGCAACTGCGGTAACGACCTCTGACCCCACCTCCCCATCCCAGAAATGCATGACAGACCTGATTCACACACTGGGACTCGTTTAGACGGGATTTTAGATTCTAGATTCATGTCCATCTCACTCCATGACAGCAGATGTACGATGGTTAGAAAAATAAGACTAAGGAAAAGAAAGCACTTTCAGGTACATCATCAAGTGGGAATGCGTGACAGCGGTGGTGACAGACAGTGTGTGTGTGTGAATTCAGATATATGAGCTGGAGTGACTCCTAGCTGATTCTATCAGCAAACAAGTCTGGATAACGGTGGCAGGAGACAAAACAAAACGCACGCAGGGCTGGCGATAAACCTGGGGGATTATGGGGGATTTGCCTGCCTCTGCGATGATGTCCTATCAAAACAGATTTGGCGGAAATTATTTGATGGGGAGAAGAGAGTGACAGAAACATGACGGATCAGTGTGTGTGTGTGTGTGTGTGTGTGTGTGTGTGTGTGTGTGTGTGTGTGTGTGTGTGTGTGTGTGTGTGTGTGTGTGTGTGTGTGTGTGTGTGTTGGTAGGGTTTGTTTTGATGTGAATTTGCTCTTTCTGTATATATCCTCTGTTGGTCCAGGTTTGAAAAATAAATATTGTAGAATAATCACAGCTGTTTAGAATGGGTGATTGTGTGTGGTGTGTGTGTGTGGGTGGGTGTGTACACAGAGATTCTTGTGATGTGTATGTGTGGGAAGAGTTCTCAGACTTTACTAAATGCTTCAGCTCCTCACAGACGATAGCAAGCTTAAGACAAGATAATGTCTGTAAGCGCAGTGAAGTCTTAGGCAAACATCACATGGGTTGGTAGGAATGAAAGCACACAAGGCATTTTTATAGTCTGATTAGAACTCAGGCGTGTATGGTAGTGCATGAGCTCTGCTTTAGTGTTGTAGCTAAACACAACTCAGACCAACCGGTGTGTGTGTGTCAGACCTACAACACTACACTCCTGCCCCAGCCATTGTACTGATGGTAATCAGACTTACAACACAGTCCTGGCCAGGGGCGATTTTAGGATCTGGTCTTTAGGGGTGCCCAGCCCCTAGTGCTCACAGAGGCACAATACTAAAGTATTGCGCAGGTACAGAGCAAGGTTTTTGCATAATATAATATTTTAAAAATGTGTTGAGCCAGGGGGTGCAGAGCAACTTCACGGTGGTGCTCTAGCACCACTAAAAATACCCTAGCCTCGCCCCTGGTCCTGGCCCTTTCACTGGACCACCTGGAATCAGACCTACGATACCACACTTCTGGCCCTGCCACATGGAGTGACTGGAATCAGACCTACAACTCAGACCTGCCCTGATATTGGACTGAGTGAAATCAGACCTACAACACCACAGTCCTGGCTCTGACCCAGGATCAGTCATCACGGTCCCTGTCTGTCAATGATTGGGCGATACTCAGAGACCAATGAGGGTCAGTGGCCATCTATGACAACTTCATCATCACTTGAAACTTGATTTTCTACAATTATTTTTTTCCACCTTTTTATTGCAATAAAAAGTCTTATTTGTTTGTTTACTTGTCTGCTTTGTAGAACGTTTGGCATGAGATAACTATATATACATGTATTTACGCCAGCTTTTCCATAACTTAGACTTTTAGCTAGGACATGTTGAAACTTGAGCATGTTGAAAGCTTCCAGAACGTTCTCACAGGTAGCTCTGAAAGGCCTCAATCTCTTAACGTAACGACTGTTGTGAAGGAGATTATTGGTATAGGGAACCCATATACCAGATGATACACCTGTGTCAGCTCACAGCTCCTTTAGGAGGTGAAGAAGTTTGACACACCTACATCAGCCTGATTGCATCTTCATTGTCACCTGGGAACAGATGTGTGAAGATTTAACACAACTCCAATTTTAGTCCACCCTTTATTTCGCATATAGCATTATGGCAGAGTTTACACCTAAGTGATTGGCTAATATCATGGTGGGTGGCGGCTTAGG
>NC_135213.1:36171823-36179323 GCF_052324685.1 Brachyhypopomus gauderio
AGATCAAACTACATAACCGTCATCACTATATCAGTCTGCCCTGTAACTACATTCTGATGACTGTGATGATGACTGAGGTACTAGGCTGCACTTTTTCTGTACATAATCTACATTTCAACAGCACAGTTCCATGTTATTATAGTTGGCAGATTAACTGCAAGATTAGACAGCTTTTACATTAAACTTTTACTGGTTGGATTGTAATTCGTTGACAGTCCATGTCATTATCATATAGGAAAAGAAAGACCAGGTTGTTATAGCAGGAAAGAAAGAAGAGGAGACACACATACACACTCCCCTCCACACACACTCCCCTCCACACACTCCACACATACACACTCCCCTCCACACACACTCCCCTCCACACACTCCACACATACACACTCCCCTCCACACACACTCCCCTCCACACACTCCACACATTGGGGTTGGGGGTGAGACTATTCGTCAAAGATCAAGTGTAGTACGTTCTGGTCAGCATGACGTGTGCATGAATGTGCCAGGTGTTAGTTGAACGTTCAGACGAGCGAGAAACTGCTTTCATGATGTGCACAAGTAACTCAGTGTAGGCCACATTGAACAGCTTCAACAGAACTTCAGTCTTGATCTGAGGGTCCAAAGTGACTGAGGAGAACTTCAGTAGGAAATATTTTATTGATGTAAACACATGGGTGAATTTATTGATCTGCCCGTCTTTCTATGTTTCTGCAGACCTATGGGTAATATCTCTGCAGACCCAACGTGTGTGTTTGATATGTGTTGGACACTGCAATGCACTGGTTTGCACATCAAGATGGATTATAAAGACACACTCTTTAGCAAATCAGTGGTGTGTGTGTGTGTGTGCGTGTATGTGCGTGTATGTGTGTGTGTGTGTGTGTGTGTGTGTGTGTGTGTGTGTGTGTGTGTGTGTGTGTTTGTGTGTGTGTGTGTGTGTGGCCATTGTGGGTGCAAGATGACTGCTAGTGATTATGTTGATGTACTAGACCATTAATAAAAGGATAATAAGGGTTGTTAAATGAAAATGTCTTATAGACAGAAATGTTTTCTCGACTGGTGTCAGAGAAATTATGCCTGATTGAACCTGCAGGGATCATTTATGAATTAGAAAGCAACAGTGGAGTGAGAGAGTGAGACAGGAATAGTCAGAGACAGAGAGAGACAGGGAAAGTCAGAGACAGAGAGAGACAGGGAAAGTCAGAGACACAGAGAGAGAGACATGGACAGAGACACAGTTAGAAACAGAGAGAAAGTTAGAAACAGAGAGAGAGTGATAGAGAAAGAGCAAAAGAGATGGAAAGAGTGACGGAGAAACGAGTGACAGAGAAATAGAGAATGAGAGAAAAGAGAGCTGACAGAAACAGAGAGAGGAAGAATACCCATTCTGTTAGAAAACGCACACACACATACTGATAAAAACACTCCCCCCACTCACACCCACACTGTCACACACACTCTCAGATACACACTTACCCCCCCCCCCACTCACACACATCCATACTCACACTCTCTCTCTCTTTCTCTCTCTCTTACACACACACACACACACATACACACATTTGAAGCCATGCAGTATTAACACAAAGGGTCTGTTCTAGATCTCTCTCTCTCTCTCTCTCTCTCTCTCTCTGTCTCTCTCTCTCTCTCTCTCTCTCTCTCTCTCTCTCTCTCTCTCTCTCTCTCTCTCTCTCTCTCCCTCTCTCTTATGCCCCCTAAAGCAGAACCAAATTGATGGTGTTTGTGAGACTGATCAGACCTGTGTGTGTGTGTGTGTGTGTGTGTGTGTGTGTGTGTGTGTGTGTGTGTGTGTGTGTGTGTGTGTGTGTGTGTGTGTGAGTGATGTGTGTGTGTGTGTGTGAGTGATGTGTGTGTATGTGACATATGTTTCTATACAACAATACAGCTTCACTGTTACAACCTGCCAAATAAATCTGACCTGTGTGTGTGTGTGTGTGTGTGTGTGTGTGTGTGTGTGTGTGTGTGTGTGTGTGTGAATCTCTGAAGACGTGTTGTAGACCACAACAGCTTTAACAGAAAACCTGACTAAATAATTATTCTAAAGTGTGTGTGTGTGTGTGTGTGTGTCTGTGTCTGTGTCTGTGTCTGTGTCTGTGTCTGTGTCTGTGTCTGTGTCTGTGTCTGTGTGTGTGTGTGTGTGTGTGTGTGTGTGTGTGTTCCTATGAATGTGAAAATTCTGCTCCTACAGCCCCAGACAGCTCACTACCAAGGAACCGATCGGCACAAGCAGTCCCAGTTCTGGAACCCAGTTCTGGAGCGTTTGTGTTGGCTAGAGCTAAGCACAACCGGCTTTCGTTTACACCTGTTGTAATTGTTTGGATTGTGTGATATCAAGTAGATCTGTAGCATTTAACACCCAGACCAAAGTGGGGCCTTTTCTTTGAGGAGCTTAGATGATGCACTGATTTGAGATCAGCTTGCTTTCTTCATCTCCTTATGAAGGAGATTGTATTTGACAAGCAATCCAAATTATTTTATACAATAACCATATGTCCAATATTCTGACAACTGTGGTCTGTAAATATGTTAATGGTAAGTGTCATAGAGTGATGCCTTCGCACAGTGCCGTCTGCATGGGAATTATCCCAACAACAAGGGACTGAAGCCAAGTTTGATGTAATATAAATTATGATATAAACAGTACAGCCAATAAACCCCCGCATAGTTGTAAAGTGTGGACAGCTTTTCAAACAAGGGGTTCCTTCTTTATACATGAGTGTGTTCCCAGCATTCAAATGAGTTCCAGAGATATAACCCTTTACCTTATGGGTGGATGGATGGATGGATTAAACAGTACTTCACAATCTGAAGTGAGCTCTTCACAAACGTCCGGCTTGTCTTCTGCAGCAGATCCCGTCTTCCTAATCTATTTGTTCGGTTTGTTCAGTGCAATTTTGATGATCACACTTTTACCCCAAGCATATAATAAAACACTTGCTCTACCAGACTGGTAGAATGTCCAATAGAAGTTCACCCACTGAAGGACTGCAGCCTCCTGGGAAAGCTGAGACCACTCTGACACTCTTTACACTGTGTGGGGTGTGAGCACTCCAGTCCGGTGTGATGTGCACATGCTGGTACTTCTGGGTCACAGCCCTCTCCCTGTCCGCCGTGTCGATGGTGACTGCTGACGAGTCCACTACCGCCTTCGCCGTCTCCCTGACGACACACGTACGTTCACAACAGTCGCCAACGTCCTTTCCTGTCTTCCAGTTTTGCTCCGCCTGTCCAACCACAGCCGTGTCATCACAGTCTTTGTACATGACGTGATTTTGCGTTGTAGCTACAGTCAGAGGTGTACCGGCCAGGCAGCATCGGAGCTAACACACTCTCCCAGTCCCCCAGAGCTACACACTTGTGTGAGGCGCAGGCATGTAGCCACGATGACCAGCCAGACCAGTTCCGTGTCCATGAGAGGACAGAATCATTTGTCCACCTGCATCAGGTGAAGCCTTAACAAAGGTGTGTGTTTTTGGAAAAGTGAAAGAAAGCATTTGTGTATGGACATGGAGCACTGCTCAGTGTGGGGAGCTCAGCCAGTCAGAGCCAGATTTACTGAGCTGAGGTCAGGTCAGCGAGTCCCCTCATGGACCCTTCACACCTCCAAGACACCCTTCTGTTTCCTTATGAAACACCTGACTGGGTCCACCACACCAGGCCTCTGGGTCCACCAAACCAGGCCTCTGGGTCCACCCATCCAGGCCACTGGAAGGTGTCTCACAGCTTAAAATGGTCACACCAGGAAGACTGGAAGACAGTGAGGGAGGAACGAGGGAGGAAGAAACCGAGTAGAGGGAGATGAGAGCATGAAAAAGTTTTTTCCTCCATCTTTTTTTGTTCTTTCTTTCTTTCCGTTGGAGGAGGAGACGGAGTGTCAGAGACTAAGGGAGTGAGTGAGAGCTTCCAGCAGTCCACACCCCACCAAGTGTGTGTGATTTATCACGGGGGAGAGGGAGGTGGTTATGAGGAGCAGTCTATTTGTGTGTGTGTGTGTGTGTGTGTGTGTGTGTGTGTGTGTGTGTGTGTGTGTGTGTGTGTGTGTAAGAGAGAGAGGGGGGGGGGGGGACATAAATGAAACGGACTGGAAAAATGAGAGAGCTGAGGCAGAGAGGGAGCGAGAAAGGGAGAAACAGGGAGGGAGAGAGGGAGTGAGAAAGGCAGAAAGAGAGGGAGAGATAAACAAAGTTTTTTGCAATCATGTTTTGCCATAGAAGGTTCTGTTCTCAGAGTCACCTGTTGCTGTATTAATGTACACAGCACCTGGACCTCCTTAATCAGTTCACACTGAACAGCTTCAGACAGAAAGCAGGTCTTACACACTCACACACACACACACACATACAAACACACACACACTCTTACTCTCACAAACTCTTTCTCTCATGCGACTACACAAACGCATTCTTTCTCACATATAGCCATGACTAACATTTCTTTCGCTAAGTGGAACGTATCATTTGACACTGCTGTTTTAATTAGTAATGAATGGTATCGATTAGTGATTAATAGAACTGATTAATAATTAATAGGTATTAATTGGTGATAAGTGATTAACGGCACTGATTTGTTATTACTGTGATTAGTAACTGTGATTAGTAACTTCTGGTACTGACTAGTGATTAATGGTACAGATTAGTAACAGTACTGACTACTGAAGTAATCCTGTCTACCTTCTGACACCAGTTTCTAGCTCAGCTGGTTTGACTGACATCTCATTAGAGAAGGCAGAGCAGCAGAACCTGGATCCCAGTAAGACCGAGCTGGTACACGTCCCTGGAGCCACTGGTTCTCACTGGGATCTTGCCATCTCTTTTGAGAACCCCTTGATCACTCCGTCTGGGAATGCATGAAACTTTAAATATATTGAGGATGACCAGCTGTCGTTCTCTGTTCGCGTCACAAACTTGACTCCCATCACGCAGGTTTCTCCTCTTTATCACTGGGTGAATTCTCACTTTTCTCTTCAGGGAGGCCGTCCAGGTGCTTGGACAGTGTCTCATTATCTTCAGGCTTGACAACTGCAGCTCTCTCCTGGTGGGTCTTCCTGTGCATGTCACCAGGTTCTTAAAGCACAGTTGGGCTTCAGCGCTCCTACCTTCTCCCATGTCATCCCACCACTGTGTCCACTTCACTGTCTTCCAGAGGCTGCTCGAATCACATTTAAAACTCAGATGCCTTCAAAAAGCCAAAAATGATCCTCCTTCCTATCTCAATGGCAATGGTCAAAACCTGATATGTACCTGGAGCCCTTTGAGATTCCAGTATGACCCAATTTGACACGCCATCCTTCAAGATTCCCAGAAGACAAGCGTGAGGACGCTTCTCTATTCCAGTACCCAGTTGATGGGATGAACAGGCTGTCTGGACTGGTCTTCAAGTGGAAATGATAACCACGTCATGCATTCATATGCACATACATGGAATGACACACACTTTCCGGCAGCAGCCTTTGTGGGGACCCGTCCAGACGCTCCTCACAACTGCACATTGTTTTAAAACAAGACTATTCACTATTTCGTCTCTTAGGCAAGGTTTGGCTAAAACTTTGCTTTATTGCAATACAAATGCAATGGTGCAATGGATTGACTATTAATTAAATATTGATTAAAATAAGTAACTTTTATATTTGAAAATGTATAAAAGGAATTCTGAAGGAATCATTTTAAATGTACCTGATGCAGATGATGAAATTAATAATAGATTTGTTAGCTATAATTTCCAGGTTGTCATGTTGTGCCAGGAACCCAGGCCGGAGGACAAGCCTTTTCCGACACACACACACACACACACACACACACACACACACACACACACACACACACACACACACACGCACACATGCACACACACACACACAGGCACACACTGATGCTCACATACACACACTTGCACCTTCCAAGTTCCTAGTGTCTTAGTTATTAATTGCCCTCACCTGTTTCTTGTTTACCCCAGGAGCAGTCATGCAGGGTTGCTCTTTGCCCTTCTCTGCTGCCCCAGGTGCCCCGGTGTTTATGGCTGCATCGATGCACCTCCAGCTTTTAGTCCCCCTTTTAGCCAGTTCGCTTCTCTCTTCACTATTATGGAGGATGAAGGCGCCCTGAACTCCCTCCCTCCCTCCCTCCCTCCCTCTCTCCCTCCCTCCCTCCACTGCTCTATGGAGGAGGGAGGAGTGTAGTGGGAGCAGGTGTCAGGTGTGAGTGTGTGGTCATGGCAAATGGTTTACATGACTCGTGGGTCAGGGTGGAGGGATCAGAGGACAGGACTGGCTCCTACACACACACACACACACACACACACACACACACACACACACACACACACCTTCACACCCAGAGCAGCATGTTATTTCTGTGCCATGCTGAAGAGGGCACTGATCGAACACACTGACCTGACCCCATGACCTCTCTGCTGGGCTGTAGTGCAGTGATTGGCAGGGTCCCTGAACCCTCCATCTGTCTCGGCACACCAGCTCAGTTTGACAAGGGGAACCTTGGAACCCATACAAGTCCTTACCACACAGAGAGCTGACCTCTCACTGTAGCAGGGCCAGCGTGGACATGGACATACAATGGGGGGGGGGGGGGGATTGGTGAATGTGCTGGCGTGTTATGATAAATTATGTTAATCTATTAATCTTGCATCACCTTTTCCCAACCAAGATATTTCACAATTTACACATGTACCCGTTACACTCCTCTCATTGATGTTTTTTATTTCATGCACATTTTTATTTCATAAGTGAAATATTTTTATATCTTTTTTTTATATTATATTTTATTTCATAAAATGAAAACAGGGTGATAGATAAATGTAATAGATAAAACCCATTTTCACCACCTGTACATTTACAAATATTTAAATGAAGGCTGTGTAGCCCGTTGGAAAATAAATTAAGACGCCTATATCAGTTCATCAGATAACAGATAACATGTCACATGGCGGAAGCCAATGGACTCTACATTAATTGTTAGTAACGGAACTTCAAACCTACAACCGACAATAGCCAAAATTCATCATCATCTGAATTGACTCAGTTTCATGATTAAAACTTTGTAAGGAATGGAGCCTACTTCTTTGTAAGAGTAAAGATAACTTTGAGACAGCAGGTTTAGTGCGTGACTCTTTTCGCTCCAGTGAAAGTGAGGTGTTGTGGTTGCCACTGAGGGTTTGTGGGTACTGTAGTACCTGGGGTTTGTAGCACTGCAGACCTGATTGAGTACTCAAAGATTCACGTAATGATTTAAAGGAGTAATAACACATTTTGACCCCCAAAAGTGTGTGTGTGTGTGTGTGTGTGTGTGTGTGTGTGTGTGTGTGTGTGTGTGTGTGTGTGTGTGTGTGTGTACGTGTGCGTGTGTGTTTTGTGTGTCTTGTCAATAGGGAATATGAAAATCCTAAAATCCTAGGCTAGGTTGCAGTGTATGCATATTGTCACCTTCTTTGAAAGCTTGTTCACCTTTAGCATGTAGCATTTAGCACATA
>NC_135213.1:36181823-36201823 GCF_052324685.1 Brachyhypopomus gauderio
TCCTCCTCCTCTTCCTCCTTCCTCCACTTCATCCATTTCCCCAGTGAACTGAGAGAGTGAGAGAAGCAAGGACAGAGGGAGAGAGGACAGGAAGACTTGGGTCAGGAGGAGGACACGTGGAGAAGATAAAGCAGGACACGTCCCTTGGGTCCCTCCTGCACACCCCAGTGGACAAAGAGAGGGGGAAGTCTCTTTTCTAGGATACACGTTTAAATACAAACACTGCTTGTTTTCCTTCTTTTATATGCATAACTTTACTTTTGTGCTGCTTTAGCAAAATCGAATATGCCAGTAAATGATTATAAACAAAATGAATGAATAAGATACAGAGAGACAGAGAAGGAAGAGAGAGACAGGGAGACAGAGAGAGAGAAGGGAGAGAGAGACAGGGAGACAGTCACAGAGGCCGAGCAAGAGACATTGAGTGTGAGATGTAATGGGGAGGAAAAAAGAAATTTAACGCGCCAGAGAAAGGAACAGAACTACTGGGAGTAATGGTGAGAGACAAAGAGAGAGAGAGAGGGATGAAAGAGTAAGAAAAAGAAAGAAGAAATGGGGATGTTAATTCTTCCGGGACTCGGGGTGGTGACAGAGAGGAAGACAGAAGGGCATGCTAGCCTGTAAGGCAGCCGGGAGTAGGCAACTCTGGCTATATTTTTTGGCGCCTGTTGGGCTGTCTAATAAAGTAGGGCTAGAATATGAAGTATCTCCCTCTGATGTAATACTGCTCATAAATCAGGTTTAATTCTGCAGCGGGGGGACAGACTGTGGAAGTCCTCGCAGGATTTATGGGGCCTGGTCTTGGCGTCTTAACAACTCTGTGCTTTTAATATCATTAGACGGAGGTATATTTGCTGCCTGGGCCAGAGTGTGTCCAGACTCACTGTGCCTGTGTCTTCCACTGACTGCTGTCTCTGCTTAATTATTTATGGTTCTTATCCTTACATTCTTTGTTGTTGGTGGTGTTAATTCTGTTCATCCGAGGAGAACTTGTGTTCTGATTTCGGAGCCTGTGTGTGTGTGTGTGTGTGTGTGTGTGTGTGTGTGTGTGTGTGTGTGTGTGTGTGTGTGTGTGTGTGTGTGTGTGTGTGTGTGTGTGTGTGTGTTTTATGCTGCATGTATTGTGCACCAGAATTATTGCCGTCTGGCCTGAGTCTGCTCAGGGGTGCTGTCTGGCACTCATCCCCCTCTCCAAACACTCATCCCCCTGTCCGAACACTCATCCCTCTCTCCTAACACTCATCCCCCTTTCCGAACACTCATCCCTCTCTCCTAACACTCATCCCCCTCTCCTAACACTCATCCCCCTGTCCGAACACTCATCCCTCTCTCCTAACACTCATCCCCCTCTCCTAACACTCATCCCTCTCTCCTAACACTCACCCCCTTTCCTAACACTCATCCCTCTCTTCAACACTCATCCTTCTCTCTCCAGCACTCATCTCTTCTCCACACTCATCTCTCTCTCTTCCTCTTCTTTCTCTTTCCTTTCTCTTTTCCTCCTGCCTCTCTCCCACCCCCCCCTTCACCTCTCCTCCTCTTCCTCCTCCTCTTCCTCCCGCTCTGACTCCCTCACTTTCTGTCTTCTTGTAATCTTCCGCGCTTCCTTCCCGAGTTCCGCCGCACTACATCCGTCTCCTCGACAGAACAATGGGGCCGGAGGAGGCGAAGAGAGGGGGGGGGGAAGAAAAGAGAAGAAGTGGGGAATAAAACGAACGAGTGTGGGAGGGCAGCGTGCCTCCTGCACGTGGCTGCAGACCCATACTCTCACACTCACCGCCACATCTGCTGAAGACCCATACTCTCACACTCACCGCCACGTCTGCTGAAAACCCATACTCTCACACTCACCG
Organism: Brachyhypopomus gauderio; assembly: GCF_052324685.1. NCBI lineage: Eukaryota > Metazoa > Chordata > Actinopteri > Gymnotiformes > Hypopomidae > Brachyhypopomus > Brachyhypopomus gauderio. Next base: position 36,183,677 of record NC_135213.1, read on the forward strand.
CCACGTCTGCCGAAGGCCGTCGCACGCCTGACACTGACCGAGTGGCTTTGCAGGCCTGAGCAATCTGATATTTCACAGCTGATATTTGCTGGCACGCTAAAGGTTTGACTAATGCCGCTCCATTTGCGTTCAGTAATTGGTTGAGACAGGAGGAGGAGGAGGGAGAGAGAGAGAGAGAGAGAGAGAGAGAGAGAGAGAGAGAGAGAGAAAAGGAGAGAGAGAGAGAAAAGGAGGGATTGCTAATGAGAGTGAACGTTAATTAAGCTTCTGGCATCTGGGCCACAGTTATTGATGACGTCGTATGACAAATCACCATTGATATTATACACACACACACACACACACACACACACACACACACACACACACACACACACACACAAACAGCCACACATGCACGGATTTGTGCATACACCTCCCACACACTCATAAACCTATGTTTACCCTCAGAGAGTGACATTGAGGTGTTGTTAGTTATTTAGTGATGATATCACACATGTTGGAATCATTTGATAATTACATATTAATTACATTACATACTCAGTCATTTACAAGAAACTATGATGATGCATATAAAACCAGCAATAATAACAAAATTAATGAGAAAAAAATGTAAATGAAACAATTTAAAGAGAAATTCTCAGATGAACAATACTTTGTGTTATTGTTATCATTGGGAAATTATGATGGTAAATTTAAAACTAAATAGTAATAATTATGATAATAAGTTTTCTTTATGTAATGCCTTTCATGCAATCAAGGTATTTCAGTGAAGTGTAGGGATATTACTAACATACATCCCTTGTATTGGCACTTTAAACTGCACTGTAAACATGAGTGATTCAGAAGTATTCTCAGTGTCAGGATTAGACCATTCTGGTACAGAGGGAGGGGCTGGACTGAACCAAAATGTATGTACATGCAGGTGATACCCGCATACACCTGATTCCCACAAATATTAGAATGTACAGAACGTTTGTGGAAACTGATGGAAGGAGAGATGTGTGACATCAGAAAGAAGGATGAAGGAGCTGGTCTGAAGAACGGGGAGAGTTAATCTGGGTCTGTAATCTGAGCTCGGAAGGTTTACGCATCAGAGCAAATGTTGCTTATTTCAGCTTTGTCATATAAATCAATTTTTAACCAACAGTACAATTTCAGTACACACACACACACACACACACACACACACACACACACACACACGCACACACACACGCACGCACGCACACTTTTGCTGACAGTGTTCTACTGACTTATTTATGGTCACATTCTTCTGGCTTCTTGTGTTGTTTATTGTTTATTGTTTAGCTCCATTGTGAGGAAGTTGAGAGACAGCCATATTTCACCCTCTCTGTACAACATATGCTGTCTGCACATTCCAGCAAGGGGATGTGTGTGTGTGTGTGTGTGTGTGTGTGTGTGTGTGTGTGTGTGTGTGTGTGTGTGTGTGTGTGTGTGTGTGTGTGTGTGTGTGTGTGTGTGTGTGTGTGAAGATGAATCACAGAAAAACAGCAGAGGAGAGGAGAGGAGAGGAGAGGGCATGAGAGATGAGAGGGGAGGAGAGGAGAGGAGAGGTGAGGGGAGGAGAGATGAGAGGGGAGTAGAGTAGAGGAGAGGAGAGGAGAGGGGAGGGGAGGGGAGGGGAGGAGAGCTGTGTTGTCGCTGTGTTGTAGTTGACCTCTTTGTGACCTCTACACCTACAGAGTTCACTGGAGAGAGATTTTCTGAAGATTCATCAAAAGTAAAGTGTTTATGTGTTCAAAAACAGAAAGAAGGATATGTGTGAGGTGTAGGTTGGGTGTGATCATGTTTGGTGTGTGTGACGTATGCCAGTGTGTGTGGTAGGATGTAGGTTGTATGTGTGTGGGTTGTATGTGTGTGTGGAGTGTAAGGGGTGTGTGTGTGTGTGTGTATGGTAGGCGGGGGTGTGTAGTGTAATGGTGTGTCTGGTATGGTATGAATGTGTGATATCTGAGCTGTGTGTGGTAGGGTGGTGTGTGAGTGAGTGAGTGAGTGAGTGGGTGTGTGTGTGTGTGTGTGTGTGTGTGTGTGTGTGTGTGTGTGTGCCCTCTACAATTCTATTTTATGATCTTCTCAGTAAGTGACACATAAATCGTGGTGTGACTCCTCCCCTTTACACCACAGCGGCCTGCCCCTCAGGCCTTAAACACACCCCCTGTTGGTTTAGCAGCCTTTGATGATGCTCAGTAAAACCACACATGGGCCATCAGCTCAAGTTTGCAGGGTTGGGATGCATGTGTGTCTGTTGTGTGTGTGTGTGTGTGTGTGTGTGTGTGTGTGTGTGTGTGTGTGTGTGTGTGTGTGTGTGTGTGTGTGTGTGTTTGTGTATGTGTGTGTGCTTGAGTTAATTTGGATTTTAAAGAACAGCTAAGAATGTTGTGAAGGTATATGTTGTGTTTATTTTAGAAAAAGAACTTGAAAGGTGTGTGTGTGTGTGTGTGTGTGTGTGTGTGTGTGTGTTAGCTTATGTAATACAGGCCTCTCCATCTTGGTCAGCATTCATCATACACACACACACACACACACACACACACACACACACACACACACACACACACACACACACACACACACACACACACATGTCATTCTAATCTTTAAGTCCCACATATATCATAAACCTGGTGAACAGTTACCACTTGATTAAGTTGTGAATATATATAGATTGTTAATCTGTGTCATCCCTCCCTCTGTCAGGGGTGCTGCTACTGCACTCACAGTGTTTAAGCTTCTAGTGTGCAGAAATCAGCATGAAAGGCTCAGTATTCTACGGAATTGTGCATTAGATTCTAAAACACCACTCCCCATGGGGTTCTAGAACACCAGTCTTCAGCAGGTTCTAGAACACCACTCCCCATGGGGTTCTAGAACACCAGTCTTCAGCAGGTTCTAGAACACCACTCCCCATGGGGTTCTAGAAGAACACCACCCCCAATGGGGTTCTAGAACACCAGTCCTCAGCATGTTCTAGAACACCACCACGGTGTTAATATTTCACTCTGTTATCTCCTTGTTGTAATAATGATTTGTTTCCAGACTTGCAGCTGGGCTCCACTGCAGATTAGCGGCACTGTGATCGTCAGGCTAGCAGCTGTTTCTGTTGTCCCTGTGTTGATGGCTAACCTCTGGATGTGTGTACCACGTGAAGCATTATTCTTCTGCACATGCAGGTCAGTTGAGTAGGCCAACCTGTTCAGACTAAGGTCAGATACAGGTCACGTTATAAAGATAACGTGCACTAGTGAAACAGGATTTGTTAGTTAATCTGATTTGTAATCCTGTGTGGATGTGGTCTTTGAGACGGTGAAGTCAGTGAAGTGTACCAGGGCACTGTGTTAGCAAAACCACAAGGAGAAAAACTCATTAGCAAGTTTTTACAAGAATATCCTAAAGTCCAGCAAAGTCCGGTTTCACAGTTAGCTGGGCTGGTACCTCATCTCACGTAGCTCTAGATACTGGGCACTGTACACTGTGTGTGAAGTGTTGTATGTGTGAGGGGTTGAGTGTGTGAGGCATACAGAGTGGATAAGTAAACAGCCTTTCTCCTAAACAGCCATCTCTGTAATGGGTAAAGACCAGCTGTGCTTCACACACACACACACACGCATGCACACACGCACAAACACACACACACACAATACACACACACATACACAAACGCACGAGCTTACACACACACGCATGCACACACACACGCACAAACACACACACACACACACATACAAAAAACGCTTTCCTAACTGCTCTTTCATGGCAGCTTTTAATCTCTCTGGTTAGAGACACTGAAACCTCCACCAGGGGGCCACACCCCACTCCAGTATTCCCAGTATTCCTATAGTATTCCCAGTATTCCCAGTATTCCTATAGTATTCCCAGTATTCCCAGTATTCCTATAGTATTCCCTGGCATTCCCAGTGACATGGCACTAAATGTCTCTTCCTTACTAGTTCATCCTAACAGCTGATACATATTATTACTCAGTATATTAGATGAGAATAGACACAGTGACAGTGGTGGGGTCATGCAGAGTGTAACCATGAACTGAACTGAACAGAACTGAGAACAGCTGGTAGAGACAGAGTTGCTAACAAATTGCTAACAAGTCAGGGATCTGCTGACCCAGTACGACCGAGTATGACCCAGTATGACACATGTACTGTCCAGTACCTCCACTGGTCTGATTCACACCACAACAACTACACACTTCATCTACAGCTTATGTCACATGTGGTCGCTCTCTCTCTCTCTCTCTCTCTCTCTCTCTCTCTCTTTCTTTCTCTCTTTTCTCCTTTTGTTTTTTTAAATGGGTAAATTACTAAATAAGTGTAGCCCTGGATTTTCATACTGAATAGGTGTCTAGTATTAAACTAATAATAATGTGATCATTTTATTGCCATTTGTAGTATAATTGTTATGTAATATTGTGTGATGTTGATTCTATGCGGAGTCTTTTACACAGTTTAACAGCTATTTTCCTGGAAGAAGGAGAGGGTGTGGTGACCTGGGTCAGAGGGCAGTTCTGGGCCCTGTTCTCCTTCCATCCCTCCATCATCCCTCCATCACCCCTCCACTCCTTCATCCTTCACCCCTCCATCCCTCCATCCCTTCCTTATCTGGAGGAAAGGAAAATGAGCATCAAAACAGAGCTAGTTTAGAAAAGAAAAGAAGAGAGAGAGAGAGCAATGGAGAGAGTGGAGATGGAGAGACAGCAATGGAGAGACAGAATGAAGGGAGAAAAACAGACAGAAAGAGAGCAAGAAAAAAGTGAGGGAGAAAAAATGAGGGAGAGAAAAAAATTGTCTGTAGCAAACGTTTGTGCTTTTCCTTGTCAATAGTGAGTTGTAGGTTTGGAGTTGAGGGTGAGGTTGTCTGAAGGTCACATCCCCAGAGGAAGTGGCTCCTACTGCCAATCAGATCTCTGCATTCCTGCCCGGGCCCAGGATGTGGTAGCCAGTGAGGATTGTGTCGGTGACTGAAGTGGGCGGGGCTGGTGAGGGAGAGGATTGTGTTAATAACTGGAGTGGGTGGGGCTGATGATGGAGTGGATCGTGTTAATAAGTACAGTTGGTGGAGCTGATGACAGACTGGATCATTTTAATGGCTGCAACATTATTTCAGTTATTAACGTGTCAACATGGGGTATTTCAGCTTTTGGGTAGATCTGCACTACATTTGAAATACTGTTTTTGTCATGGGAGGTTCAGCTGTTTTTTGTACAACTATGTCTCATATGTATGTTTGTGTGTGTGTGTGTGTGTGTGTGTGTGTGAGTGAGTGTGTGTGTGTGTGTGTGTGTGTGTGTGCGAGCGTGCGTGTGTGTGTGTGTGTGTGTGTGTGTGTGTGTGTGTGTGTTTTAAATGATAATAGAATCACAAAAATGTTGGGAAACAGAAAAGAAAGAAAAGGAGAAACAGACAGAGAGAGAGAAATGGAGAGAGAGTAAACAGAAACAGGGGGACAGAGAGAGAGAGTGTTCTGGCTGACATGACAGAGCTCCATTTATCCTTCTGGCTGGAGGAGACAGAGTGTGTGCTCTGAGCAGACAGCGCCATTAATCAACCTGCGAAAGACACACTACCTACAGCTCACTGCCATCACCATGACAAACCTTCTCTCCACTCTTCTCTCTCTCTCTCTTTATTCTCTCTTCACCTCTTTTCTTCTCTTCATCTTTTTGTTGTGCCTCTTTTCTTCCTCCTTCCACTTTCTACTCCACTCTTTCTCTCTGTTGTTCTATTTCCCACTCTCTGTCTCTCTCTCTGTCTCTCTCTCTCTCTCTCTCTGTCCTTAACCATTTCAGCATATGGGTGCTAGAGGGCAGCTGCATCACTGTAGTCAGCAGTAAGGGAGAGCTGCTAGCTGTGGACTGGATCCGGTATCCAGGATCGGGGTTTTGACCCTGGTCCAAGTCCTGAATGGCGCAGTTAGCAGCGCCTGCAGCAGAGCTCCACTCCAGCAGGTCCGTGTTCCATGACAAGGTGGTGATTTCTGGGCTCCAAAGCATCGAGTACGACCCTGTAACCCTCACGATTCTGCTCCTTCTGGACTGCATGTGGGCTGCTACAGTGGACACGCTACACTCAGGTTAAACTTCTTTTTCTTTTTTGGGCGGAATTTTACTGCATTCTGTATGAAATAAGCTTGTGCGATATTTAACTAATTATACATAATAAACTTAGTTTCCACATCTAAGTTCCTGTGTATACTCCTAACATCCTGTTTGCTGTGTGTGATGGATCCTTCATCCTTCCTGTCTCTCATTGACTCCTCCCATGTCTTTCCTTGACCCTCCCCATTTCTCCTTGACTCCTCCCCATCTCTCCTTGACTCCTCCCTTGTCGCAGCTGTTTATATAAAAGGATGCCAGTCTTGCAACCCTCAACTACAGCCTATATGTCCCCTTCTACAGTTTTATGAACAAAGAGTTCCAGCCACTGATCCCAGGTCAGCCTTACCCGAAACAGGGTAAGCAGCAACCCCAGGTCTTCAGAGGGCACCGCGCACTCAGATCAGCACAGGACATCACAGCATCCATCAGTCTTACATCACAGCATCCATCAGACAACCACTGGGAACAGGATATCTTTCTCCTCTACATCCTGTGTGTGTGTCTGTCTATTGTTCTTCTGGAGGATGTGCTACTGCAAAATAATGATCTTCCTGTGAGTGTGTGTGTGTGTGTGTGTGTGTGTTTGTGTGTGTATTGATCTTTGTGTGATTTATTTCAGCTGTCTTGTGATTATCGGATCATTCATCAGGACTGAATTACCCTATCAATACTGCTGCCTGCTGAAGACAAGATGAGAGGGAGTGTGTGTGTGTGTGTGTGTGTGTGTGTGTGTGTGTGTGCGTGCGTGTGTGTGCGTGTGTGTGTGTTTGTTTACAGGAGTCTGCGTTCTTGTGCACGACAGGCAAAAATTGTGTGAGAAAACAAGACAAAGAGACACAGACAGTATGACAGAGAGGACATGAAACAGGCAGAGTCACTCAGTTTATACAAACACAGAGAGAGACAAAGAATTTAAAAATCCCATTAACAGTAAGTTTAATTGGTCCAACACCTCTTTTGATAATGAAAAGACCTGGACAATTAGAACACACACACAAACACACACTAGTGATTACTAGGGGGCTGTGGATCACACGTGCCCAGAGCGGTGGGCAGCCCTAGCCCGGCGCCCAGTTGAGGTTAGGTGCCTTGCTCAAGGGCACCTCAGTCATGGCCTCAGGTCTGGGAATCGAACCCTCTGGTCACAAGACCAGTTCCCTACCACAGGACCATGACTGCCCCAGGGTTAAATAACTTCTCTCCTCTCTCCCTCCCTCTCTCCCTCCCTCTCTCAATCTGTCTCTCATCCCTTCCCCTACATTCATGATCTCAGATGCACACAAACACAAACACACACACACTTTGCCACTGTAACATATGTTATTGCACGTAAATATTGCTGGAGTTCCTAAATCCTCTTGTGGCTAGAGGGGCTGGCCACAAACTCCCAAAACGTCCTAATATTTAAGTTTCCTTATCAGTGTGGGACAGAGTACACACACACACACACACACACACACACACACACACACACACACACACACAGGTCATGGGGTAGTGTGTTAGCAGCTAATGCTATCATTAGTATGTGTCTGAAGCAAAGGTGAAGTTGTGGTTGAAAGAGTGCGGTCTCTCCCCTCAGCTGAAGAGAAGGGTGTAATTAATTAGAAAACACTCACACACACTGGGTATGTCCACACAGAAGAGAACAACACGTGTACAGAGGGGACGGGTTTTGGTTACAGGGTAACTGGCCCCGAGCCTATAAATGTACACAGGGAGCTGGAGTGGGCTCAGCCAATGAGAGAAGGCGTGATATGAAGGAGGGGAGGCTGGGTAACCCTGGGCCCCTCTGGGGGGGGTGACATCTACTGTTCCTGCACCGTGTAACACAAGAATTTCATAGTATTTTTGGGACTGAGAGAATGTGAGTGTGTGTGTGTGTGTTAGTGAGTGAATGTGTAAGATTCAAAAGTGTGTGTGTGTGTGTGTGTGTGTGAGAGAGAGAGTGTGTGAGTGCGACCCCATGCGAGTGTGAATGTGTGTATGTTAGTGAGTGAATGTTTGTTAACATGATTGTTAATGTTAATAAGATGACTCCTTATGTCATCTGCACACACATACAGCCATTGGTTCTTTCTCTGTGTCTCTATCCCACATACACAGGTTTACATGTTGCTTTATTCTTTGTTTCTTTCTTATGCATTCACTTGTATGCACACACACACACACACACACACACACACACACACACACACACACACACACACACACTCATTCTCTTTCAGTATTTCAGTGTACGTTTGACTGCAAAAACGGACAGCAGTACAGACAGTGTGAATAGGAAGATCAATCACAGTGGACCTGGAGATTATAAAAAGAGACACACTCTCTCTCTCTCTCTCTCTCTCTCTCACAAACACACACACACACACACAAACACAGATACACACATTTATGAGTGTAGCTCACGTCAGCTCCAGGGAATTAGAGTCATAAATCAAAGAGGCTGTCAAACAGAGGGTGGGGGAATGTGTGTGAGGAAAAGAAAGAATGTGTGTGTGTGTGTGTGTGAGAGAGAGAGAGAGAGAGAGAGAGAGAGGGAGAGAGAAAGACTGAGGTAGTGCATGTGTGAGTTTTCATGAATAAGAAAGAAAGTAAGACAAAGTATGAGAGATAGAGAAGTAGTGAGAGAGTATGAGAGAGCGAGAGAGAGAGAGAAAGAGAGAGAGAGAGAGAGGTGGAGTTGAGAGTAACAGAGAGTTTGAGAGAGAAGGAGAGAATGCGTAGGGAAGAGAGTGAGTTAGAGAGAAGGACAGAGTGCATAGGAGAGTGAGAGTTAGAGAGAAGGAGAGAGTGCGTAAGAGAGTGAGAGTGAGAAAGAGTTTGAGAGTTAGAAAAATGTTACAATAAACTTTATTAATCTATTACAATATACAAACACACATACAAATTATGAAAATAAAGAAAATTCATTTTAAGAAAACACCAAACCCTGATGGCCTCATTTTCACAGAGCACAGAACACCACTTGCCAAATATTTTCAAAAGTAGTCAGGAGCCCCGTGTGACTCTTCACCAGACACTAACACCGCTGATGGAGCGTCCCTCAGACATTACTCATCCAGCTCATATGAAGGACTTTATAGCTGCATGTAACTAGCCAGTTAGAAATCCCATCGTACTGTGACGCTTCTTCGCTCTATCGAATATTGAAGAGAAAAGATGAGATATTGCACTTCTAAAAATAATAATAAAGACACTCATGCTGAAAGTCAATTAGATCCAGAAAATTCAGTTATTGCGAACTGGTACAATATCCACCATTGAATATTCAAAAAAGTTCCTCCTCTTCGTATTGCTGTGCATGCAGACGCTTGAGTCCTCCTCAAACACTCAGAGCCAGTAGTCCACTCGCAATCTGCAATTGTAAGAAGGCGATTTACACAAAGGGGGGATTTACAATTCATGCACGGTCTGGGCGGCATAAACAAGCAAGAAGAATGTTTGCATGAATATTAATATTGATTTGATTCATTATTAAAATTGATAGTTGATAATATTGTAAAGCAAATAACACAAAGGTAAAAGCACCATATTCATCATTTATTAATCTTTTTATAACAGAAAACGGTATAAACTGTTGATTAATATAGAATGTTTACTTTTGCTTATTAAATGATGGCACCATAAGGTAAGTAAGGTCGACCCCTCTAGCAGACTTACTGGTCTCCCCCAGTTCAGATGGTCTAGAACCTCCACTGGTTGTCACTACTCAACAGGGAAGCGTCAGAACCAGGTATGGAGAATTCAGAATGCGTGTGTGTGTGTGTGTGTGTGTGTGTGTAGGGGGGCACTTGTGTGTGTTGAGACATAGGTCAACATCCAATAATGTATAGTGCTGTAACAATTTCAGACATACCAAGAATTTGTGTCCAGGTTGTAATGAAATCACACACACTCTGAAGCGCGAGACTGCTACATCTAAGCTCTTAGTGTCACATCTGTCAAGTGTCTGTGGCGCGTCCCCTGTGGCCGTCATGGGAACGAACTCTTCCCTCTAGTGGATGTGATCACTGCGAAGAGAACCGTGTTACTATTTCTAGTCCATAGTCCATCCATAGTTCTGGTGCTTGAGAACCAGCTGTGCAGTTGGTCAGTGGGGCTGTGGCAGGTATTTGCCCCATGTGGAGTGAGCTCTGGGGCAGAAGAGCACCTTCCCTGCCCCCTGGCCCCTGTCCCCACCCCAGCAGCACAGAGTTTGCCCCCACTGCAATCTGTCCCACTGTAATTACAGACAGCCATGACGGAGCAGTGATAATTATAACGATAATGTGGTGGGGGGCAACTGTAACTCAATCCTTGTGTGTGTGTCCATGTACTTGTGTGTGTTGCTTTCCTGGCTGTAAGGTTTTACAGACCACCCACTTTCACAAGCAAGTGTGCATGCACACACACACACATAAACACACAAAAATACACACATGAAGCCACATAGTCAAATACATACACACATGCAACCACATAGTTAAACACACACACACACACAAACACACACATGCAACCACATAGTCAAACACTCACACAGACACACACACACACACACACACACACACACACACACACACACACACAAACACACACACATTTATGAATGTGTCATACACTCATATTCTCTTTACAGTATTTGCCCAATACTCCAAACCAACAGCAGTCTTGTGCCAGTCCTTACATACAAAATCAGACTGTGACTGTGAAACTGGGAGACGTAGCTGAGCCAATATGGATGCCAGTGATTGTTCAGCAGGGCTGCTTCATGTCCAGTCAACCCCATAATTAGAAGTGCCATTCAAATATTTACATTTGCACTGTAATTAGCTGGACACGGGTTATAACTCTTCATTTAAACAGAAATCACATAATGTTGTGCTAACCTGCACAAAACGAATAGAAGAAAGTATCAATAAACACACACATGCAAGAGAAAACACGCCAACACGCTTGGAAAAACACACCAACACGCTTGCAAAAACACGCTAATACATTTACTTGCACCAATCAGAGTTTGCGGTTTGTCCTCTGTCCCATTCTACCACTCCTTTAATATCAACCTCCACTTTCTCTTTCTTACCATTCCCTTCTTTCATCCCTCGCTCCTCTTCCTCTGTCCATCATGCACTTTTCTTTCACACTTGCCGCCTCTTTCCCATACGCTCCTCAACGTAAAACTTTATTGGACATCATAACTGTGTAGGAGTACACTGGTAGGAGTACACTGGTAGGAGTACACTGGTAGTACACTGGTAGGAGTACACTGGTAGGAGTACACTGTGTAGGAGTACACTGGTAGTACACTGGTAGGAGTACACTGGTAGGAGTACACTGTGTAGGAGTACACTAGTAGTACACTGGTAGGAGTACACTGTGTAGGAGTACACTGTGTAGAGGGACACTGTGTAGGAGTACACTAGTAGTACACTGTGTAGGAGTACACTGTGTAGGAGTACACTGTGTAGGAGTACACTGGTAGTACACTGGTAGGAGTACACTGTGTAGGAGTACACTGGTAGGAGTACACTGTGTAGGAGTACACTGTGTAGGAGTACACTGGTAGTACACTGGTAGGAGTACACTGGTAGGAGTACACTGTGTAGGAGTACACTGGTAGTACACTGTGTAGGAGTACACTGGTAGGAGTACACTGTGTAGGAGTACACTGGTAGGAGTACACTGTGTAGGAGTACACTGTGTAGGAGTACACTGGTAGTACACTGTGTAGGAGTACACTGGTAGGAGTACACTGGTAGGAGTACACTGTGTAGGAGTACACTGGTAGTACACTGAATGAGTGTACCTGTGCTCTGATACAGGTAGACAGGGTGGAGTCCGGGCTGTGGTCTTCTTCCAATCCCGCTCACAGTGAGTTCTGATCAGACTCTCTCCTGTCCTGGTTTGAGTTTGTTCCACTAACTCTACATTTCTCCACTGACCATTTCAGCAAACAACTAAACAGATGTCATGAAAATCATGGACACTACACTTAGGAGCCTGTGTTGTTTTTTACTGACCAGTGATGTTTTGTACTGACTTAAGGTTATATGAAACTCAAGCTGTAACTTTTAACATTCAAATGTAAAAACCCCAACTAACTGGTGTCAGTTCAGTGACGGAGAGCAGCCTCAGCATATGTTGTCTCAGCACTGTGGTTCTTTTAGCTGGTCTGAGAACAGTGCAGGAGTCTGGAGTTGCACGCAGCCTGGAGGGGGAGTGAGGAAACAATACTAGGGCTGTCACCACACACACACACACACACACACACACACACACACATACAGTGGGGAAAATAAGTATTTAGTCAGTCACCAATTGTGCAAGTTCTCCCACTTAAAAAGACGAGAGAGGCCTGTAATTGACATCATAGGTAGACCTCAACTATGAGATACAAAATGTGAAAAAAAATGTAGAAAATAATTTTGTCTGACTTTTAAAGAATTTATTTGTAAATAATGGTGGAAAATAAGTATTTGGTCACCTACAAACAAGCAAGATTTCTGGCTGTCACAGACCTGTAACTTCCTTTTTAAGAGGCTCCTCTTTCCCCCACTCATTACCTGTATTAATGGCACCTGTTTGAAGTCGTTAACAGTATAAAAGACACCTGCCCACAACCTCAAACAGTCACACTCCAAACTCATACATATTGAGATGAACTTTTGTTATTGACCAAATACTTATTTTCCACCATTATTTGCAAATAAATTCTTTAAAAGTCAGACAAAATGATTTTCTCAATTTTTTTTTCACATTTTGTCTCTCATAGTTGAGGTCTACCTATGATGTCAATTACCGGCCTCTCTCATCTTTTTAAGTGGGAGAACTTGCACAATTGGTGACTGACTAAATACTTATTTTCTCCACTGTACGTACAGATACACACACACACAGACAGACACACACACACACACACACACACACACACACACATATACATACAGATACACACACACATACAGATACACACACATACAGATCCGCACATACACGCACACATACAGATACACACACAGACAGTCACACACACACACACACACACACACACATATACATACAGATACACACACACATACAGATACACACACATACAGATCCGCACATACACGCACACATACAGATACACACACAGACAGACACACACACACACACACATATACATACAGATACACACACATACAGATACACACACATACAGATCCGCACATACACGCACACATACAGATACACACACAGACAGACACACACACACACACACACACACACATATACATACAGATACACACACATACAGATACACACACATACAGATGCGCACATACACACACGCACACATACACACACACACAGACTGACACAAACACACACACACACACACACACAGCTGGGTTACTGAGAGGACACAAGGGATAACAACAGAGAGTCAACAGTAATCAAAATAAACAGAAAGAGAGAGCTTGTGGCATTATGTCTCTGTGTGTGTGTGTGTGTGTGTGTGTGTGTGTGTGTGTGTGTGTGTGTGTGTGCGTGCGTGTGTGTGTAAAATGCACATCGAGAGGGAGCTGGTGCTTGTCACTTGGTATATATGGTGTTTCTCATGAGAGGGGGAGAAGAGACTAAATGTGTGTGTGTGTGTGTGTGTGTGTGTGTGTGTGTGTGTGTGTGTGTGTGTGTGTGTGTGTGTGTGTGTGTTTATTACTCCTATTTGTTCCAGCTCTCCTCTCAGTAAGGGCACTGTGACATGCAGTGAATTCGGCTCCTGCTGTGTGTATATGTGTTTCGGCTAGAGCTTCACATTAGTGTCACACACACACACTGACACTATGAGGGCGCCCTGATACTCACAGACCAGGAAGGCCTGTTGACCTGAACGAGCCTGCATATGTGTGTGTGTGTGTGTGTGTGTGTGTGAGAGAGAGAGAGAGAGAGAGGTGTGTGTGTGTGTGTGTGTGTGTGTGTGTGTGTGTGAGAGAGAGAGAGAGAGAGAGAGCAAGAGAGAGAGAGAGAGAGAGAGAGAGAGAGAGAGAGAGAGAGAGAGAGAGAGAGTGGTTTGCGTATGTTTGTGTGTGTGTGAGAGAGAGAGAGTGTATGGTCGTGTGTGTGTTTGTGTTAGTGAGTGTGTGTGTGTGTGTGTGTGTGTGTGTGTGTGTGTGTGTGTGTGTGTGTTGTGTCACCTCCTTTTTAAGTGTGACAATGATTAATGATTCTCAGCTGTCAGTTACATTACTCACACGACCCCTCTCTCCCTTTCTCCCTGTCTCCTTCCTTCTCTCTCTCCCTCCCCCTCTCTCTCTCTTTCTGGGATGGGAGGATGAGAAAGAGGCTTGAGAAGTAGGGGGTTTGTTTTTTGTAGGACAGGCAGTTCAGTGTGTCCTCTGGCTGGCTAGAGAGAGATTTTGTGAAGTACTGAAGAGAACAAACCCTCTAATTAAGGGGCATGAGTGTGAATATTTTCTCAGACCCTCTGCGTGTGTGTGTGTGTGTGTGTGTGTGTGTGTGTGTGTGTGTGTGTGTGTGTGTGTGTGTGTGTGTGTGCAGCCCCAGGCTTTGAGTTTGAGGAAGGCCAGACACCCAGTGTGAAGCAGTACATGTTCTTTCTTTCCTCCATCCCTCCCTCCTTCGCTCCCTCCTTCCCTCTCTTGCGCTGAATGATGGATGAAGGGGAATGAAAGGTTTCCTCTCCCAGATCGAGCACCCGTCAGCGGGCGGCCATCTGCTTCCCATCTCCTCCTCCCACACGGAGCCTCAGCCAGACTGACCCTGGGCCTGCCGCTCCCATGCCCATCCCAGCTGTGAGCAGCACAGGAGCAGGGCAGACCTGCTGTTAGATCAGCTTACACCCCCACCACTGGTCTGGCTTTGCAGCCGGACCGGCTAAATGATACAGAGCCAAGCAGACCAGAACACTGCCCCCACCTGGCCAGAGTCAGTCTGAACCTCATTATTGTGAGCCCCACACTGTCCCTATGACCCCACAGTCCTTTCCCCTGCATACACTAGTGTTGTTCCTGCTCAGTTCACTGTCAAATCCCTTATTGAGGCATCCAGAGGAGGAACAGCGCCGCCCTGCTGGACTTACAGAGCTGAGGCCTTCAGTTCAGTTTGGGAAATTAACATTCTTTCCACACTCTTTCAGCAAACAGTTCAGACAAACACACACACACACACACACACACACAGGTGCACTCGCTTTGTCTACCTGGCTGTCTGCTGCATTCCCATACAAGATGACTGACAGACAGGAAGGCTGGCCTTCTTTTTAGAGAGGTCTCCTGATTGATTCAGCTGGACTGTGTTGAAGTTATTAGTTTTTTTTTAGTTTATTAAAATGTACATATTGTTTCTAAACACTAAGTGCTAATCAAATTGCTTGCAGGCATTTTCATCTTAAAAACATAATTACAAATAACACAAAGTTATATACATACATATAAATAATTTTAAATTAAAAGACTTACAAATCTAATGTGTTACTCAGATCAATTTTCAATGGCTTTGTAAGGTCTATGTATAACTAAATCTATCATGCATTCCTGCTTCAGATCTCCTCTTTCACTGTTCTTGTGACTTATATAACTCTTGTGACAGTCCAAGGCCCACAGATGGTTCTGATTCTCATTCCTCACTCCTGTTACGACAATCCTGACATACTTCAATACAGTTAATAAACCATCCACAGCACTAGATGGACATAATGCCTTAAGGCTGATCAGTGAATACTGAGCATGGAGAGTATAGAGAGTGTGGAGAGTGTGTAGACAATGTAGAAAGTGTGGAGATTGTGGAGAATTTAGAGAGTATAGAGAGTCTGGAGTGTATAGAGAGTGTGTAGAGTAGAGAGTATAGAGAGTGTAGAGAGTATAGAGAGGGTGGAGAGTGTGGAGAGTGGACAGTATAGAGAGTATAGAGAGTGTGGAGTGTAGGGAAAATAGAGAGTGTGGAGAGTGGAGAGTATAAAGAGTATAGAGAGTGTGGAGAGTGTAGAGAATATAGAGAGTGTGGAGAGTGGAGAGTATAGATAGTGTAGAGAGTGTGGAGAGTGGAGAGTATAGATAGTACAGAGAGTGTAGAGAGTGTGGAGAGTGGAGAGTATAGATAGTACAGAGAGTGTAGAGAGTGTGGAGAGTGAGGAGAGTGGAGAATGTAGAGTCTGTGGAGAGTGTGGAGACTAGAGAGTATAGAGAGTGTAGAGAATGGAGAGTGTGCTGAGTGTGGAGAGTGTGTAGAGTGTAAAGAGTATAGAGTGTGTAGAGTGTAGAGAGCATAGAGTGTGTAGAGTGTAGAGAGTATAGAGTGTGTAGAGTGTAGAGTATAGAGTGTGTAGAGTGTAGAGAGTATAGAGTGTGTAGAGTTTAGAGAGTATAGAGTGTGTAGAGTGTAGAGAGCATAGAGTGTGTAGAGTGTAGAGAGCATAGAGTGTGTAGAGTGTAGAGCGTATAGAGTGTGTAGAGTGTGTAGAGTGTAGAGAGTATAGAGTGTCGTATCACTGACCACCTCATGGTCTGTGCCTCGTCAGTGGTGTCAGTGGTGCTGCTGAGTTATGGCAGGTCTGGAAAGTATGCAGCTCTAAACAAAACAGAAAGAGCAGCAGAGTAGGACCGCGATGTCAGCCAAGATTTATTACCCCTTCATATCAACACAGCAACAGAGGGAGGGAGGGAGGGAGGGTGAGAATGAGAGGGGAAAGGAGAGAAAAGGATATAGAGAGAGTAGGGGATGGACAAGGACAGGAAAAGAAAAAAGGGTGTGAAAAAGAAAAGAGGGAGAGAAAAAGTTAGAATGTGAAAGACTGAAGGAGAAAGAAACTGAGATAAAAAAATATATATTCCTCAGAGGAAAAGATTGAGAAATGGGGCTGTTTCTCAGGCTGTGAGTGTGTGGACATGCTTATCTCGTTCATTCATTCCTTCATGTCCAGGTCCTCTCCTCCTCCTCTCTCTGGGGGAGGAGATAAGGAGATTACGGAGACATCCACGGTGTGACACACCCTGTCCTACAGGCGTGCTAGTTTGTGTACATGCTGGTAAACTAGACTGAGGTGCCACTCGGTCCTCAGGGAATCACACTTCTGTCCAGTGTTCCTGGCCAGTTCCTGAAATGCCTGTCCAGCTTCTAGCATTCTCATCTCCATGACAACATGCCCGTCCCAGTAGCATAGCAGTGGAACCCGCATTACATCAAACAGGTTTGATTAAAATTAGTTTTGACTTTAGGTGTAGTACAGAAAATATTAAACCATTCATTACGTGTCCTTTTGAATATGACTAGATATTATCAACTGGTAAAAAATAAGATAAAAAATGACTTTCAGAACCAAGAGTTCAGAGCTCAAGCGCAAACATCACTGTCTGATGATGAAGTAAATATAGCTCACTAATCCTGGCACAAAAACAGCGAATTGCTCCAGGCAGCCCTGTTTCTCTTAGCGGAGCTAAACTGTGAGCTCCCAGAACAGCTGCTGGAACCCAGCTGAGAAAATCCAGAAATAGGGCAACTGGCTTTTCTGGGTTTAAACAGGAAATGAGTGGGGAAAAGTGTTCTAGAATAAATGTGCACTCAACTGGATATGTTAACGATATCCAATATGTATGTGTCTGAGTGTATAAAAATGTGTGTCTGGAAAAGCTCTGAATGTAATGTATATATATATATATATATATATATATATATATATATATATATATATATATATATATATATATATAGAGTGTTAAAAGTGTTGAGTCTGAGTGCAGGACTCTAGCAGGGCTGACAGACAGGGACAGCTGTCAGGTGAAGGACGTGTGACAGGTATGACAGGTGTCACAGTGACTCAGTAACGGGTGGGTGTGATCTTTCACTCAACATCAGTCAGGGCAAAAGATGCCTCTGCCCACACACACACACACACACACACACACACACACACACACACACACACACACACATGCTCAATGCTGTCAAAAACATGTCAGCATTTTTGCAATACATTTACCAAGAAATAAAAAAAAAGTGAAACGAAACCGCAGTAAGTGAACAGTTCA
>NC_135213.1:36206823-36216823 GCF_052324685.1 Brachyhypopomus gauderio
CCCAGAAAGACAATGTCGAAGAAAATCCAGCAGCTGTATGATGAGGAATAGGAAGTAAAACAGGTTATTGTGAAGAGCGCCACAAATGTGGCTCTGACTGGGGATCACTGGACCTCTGTTAGCAACAAGAATGATCTTGGTGTGACAGCTCATATTATAGATGATGAATCTATAGATGATGAAGATCCAGTCATTTGCTTTGAGCATGCAGAAGACCACTTCTAGGCACTATGGAGATGCCTGTGGCAGAAGCCTGGGAAATTAAAGAAATTGCTAAAATGCTATTAAAAAACATCTTCTGATTTACTTCAATTCTTCCAATATCCTGAGCAAAACTCCCAAAATTAAACAACATTTTTGATCAGAATTTCCAATGTTCTGAACTGTTTTCTGCACACTACACATATATTGGTCTGTGTAGTAGACTGGTGGAAAAATAAACAAGATGTTGAAGTTTATGATTATGTTCATTGATTCATTCATCATTCAAACTTAAATTAATATTTCTCATGTTAAATACTGAAATGCGATTAAAATGCGATTAATTTCGATTAATTAATTACAAAGCTTCCGATTAATTCGATTAATTTTTTTAATCGCGTCCCACCCCTAATATATATATATATATATATATATATATATATATATATATATATATATTAGGGGTGGGACGCGATTAAAAAAATTAATCGAATTAATCGGAAGCTTTGTAATTAATTAATCGAAATTAATCGCATTTTAATCGCATTTCAGTATTTAACATGAGAAATATTAATTTAAGTTTGAATGATGAATGAATCAATGAACATAATCATAAACTTCAACATCTTGTTTATTTTTCCACCAGTCTACTACACAGACCAATATATGTGTAGTGTGCAGAAAACAGTTCAGAACATTGGAAATTCTGATCAAAAATGTTGTTTAATTTTGGGAGTTTTGCTCAGGATATTGGAAGAATTGAAGTAAATCAGAAGATGTTTTTTAATAGCATTTTAGCAATTTCTTTAATTTCCCAGGCTTCTGCCACAGGCATCTCCATAGTGCCTAGAAGTGGTCTTCTGCATGCTCAAAGCAAATGACTGGATCTTCATCATCTATAGATTCATCATCTATAATATGAGCTGTCACACCAAGATCATTCTTGTTGCTAACAGAGGTCCAGTGATCCCCAGTCAGAGCCACATTTGTGGCGCTCTTCACAATAACCTGTTTTACTTCCTATTCCTCATCATACAGCTGCTGGATTTTCTTCGACATTGTCTTTCTGGGGTGAGTTTCCCAAAACGTTCTTAGCGCCAAGTACTTCGTTACCTCATTCTTACGTACGAGGTTAAGAAGTACTTGGCGCTAAGAACGTTTTGGGAAACTCACCCCTGGACGGTAGTTCGTAACTTGCATCAGTTGACGCAATGTGCAGCGCTTCTTGTAAGTCTTTATCTTCGACCACAGAGAGCGGACAACACAAATAATGTGACGCATCATGTATAAACGCGTGCGGAGTCGCGCGCTACGGCCACTCGCGAAAGTTTAATCCAGTCTTAATGGTCCAATGAAGGTAATTTAAAAACCAGGACATTTCCTCACAGGATGTGAATTACGGACGTTTGGTCACCCTATCGTACTAGGAATACATTTAGCAGCTAAGTTATCATTACTGACCTGCGCGTTAAGCTGGGCGTACACTGTGCGATTTTTGGCCCATTTTCAGCCGATTTTTCACTCGTTTCGGCTCAATCGCGTGTCGTGCATCGTATAGTTTACACAGGTAAACGAGGAGCGATTCACACCTCACGACCAACTCCCGATCAGAAATCGCAGCGTCGCAAGAACATCAAACATGTTTGAAATTCAAATTGCTCCTCGTGAGAGTATCGCACTGTTGAAGCAGCTCCACGAGCCGACTCTCCCTGCGATTTAGTCGTACAGTTTGAGCTGGAGCTGAGTACACGATTTAAAATATCGCACAGTGTACGCCCAGCTTTAGCCGCAACATGTTTTGCGTTGAGGTGGTAACGAAGGGTGGAAGTGCTCCTGTGATAAGCGAACTCCTTCCTACATAAAGTGTAAATAACACTATTTTTGTTTGTAGCCTACTTCCATCTGGAAGTTTATATTTAAATTTCCCATCCACCAGCGTAGCCTCTTCAGACATCTCCATCATGATCTTATTGTGCGTCCATATAATCTGTATGTCTGGAACTCGTGCACTGAGAAACATTCCACGGTGCAAAAGTGTCTCGTCCGTTAAATGCGTTAAAATGCGTTAATTTTTTTAGTGCGTTAATTTTCCTGTAATTAATTAATCGAAATTAACGCGTTAAAGTCCCACCACTAATATACGTGGAATGTTTCTCAGTGCACGAGTTCCAGACATACAGATTATATGGACGCACAATAAGATCATGATGGATATGACTGAAGAGGCTACGCTGGTGGATGGGAAATTTAAATATAAACTTCCAGATGGAAGTAGGCTACAAACAAAAATAGTGTTATTTACACTTTATGTAGGAAGGAGTTCGCTTATCACAGGAGCACTTCCACTCTTCGTTACCATCTCAACGCAAAACATGTAGCGGCTAAAGCTGGGCGTACACTGTACGATATTTTAAATCGTGTACTCAGCTCCAGCTCAAACTGTACGACTAAATCGCAGGGAGAGTCGGCTCGTGGAGCTGCTTCAACAGTGCGATACTCTCACGAGGAGCGATTTGAATTTCAAACATGTTTGATATTCTTGCGACGCTGCGATTTCTGATCGGGAGTTGTGAATCGCTCCTCGTATACCTGTGTAAACTATACGATGCACGACACGCGATTGAGCCGAAACGAGTGAGAAATCGGCTGAAAATGGGCCAAAAATCGCACAGTGTCCGATTCACATCCTGTGAGGAAATGTCCTGGTTTTTAAATTACCTTCATTGGACCATTAAGACTGGATTAAACTTTCGCGAGTGGCCGTAGCGCGCGACTCCGCACGCGTTTATACATGACGCGTCACATTATTTGTGTTGTCCGCTCTCAGTGGTCGAAGATAAAGACTTACAAGAAGCGCTGCACATTGCGTCAACTGATGCAAGTTACGAACTACCGTCCAGGGGTGAGTTTCCCAAAACGTTCTTAGCGCTAAGTACTTCTTAACCTCGTAAGAATGAGGTAACGAAGTACTTGGCGCTAAGAACGTTTTGGGAAACTCACCCCAGAAAGACAATGTCGAAGAAAATCCAGCAGCTGTATGATGAGGAAAGAAGTAAAACAGGTTATTGTGAAGAGCGCCACAAATGTGGCTCTGACTGGGGATCACTGGACCTCTGTTAGCAACAAGAATTATCTTGGTGTGACAGCTCATATAGATGATGAATCTATAGATGATGAAGAACCAGTCATTTGGTTTGAGCATGCAGAAGACCACTTCTAGGCACTATGGAGATGCCTGTGGCAGAAGCCTGGGAAATTAAAGAAATTGCTAAAATGCTATTAAAAAACATCTTCTGATTTACTTCAATTCTTCCAATATCCTGAGCAAAACTCCCAAAATTAAACAACATTTTTGATCAGAATTTCCAATGTTCTGAACTGTTTTCTGCACACTACACATATATTGGTCTGTGTAGTAGACTGGTGGAAAAATAAACAAGATGTTGAAGTTTATGATTATGTTCATTGATTCATTCATCATTCAAACTTAAATTAATATTTCTCATGTTAAATACTGAAATGCGATTAAAATGCGATTAATTTCGATTAATTAATTACAAAGCTTCCGATTAATTCGATTAATTTTTTTAATAGCGTCCCACCCCTAATATATATATTTATATATATATATATATATATATATATATATATATATATATATATATATATATATATATATATATATATATATATATAGATACATGCCTACATGCCAGTCCTCACTGCCCATTTAAGTATTAGTCATATAAAATACTGAGAGGGACATTACGATAATGTTACAGCCCAATAAAGTATTTAAAGCCCCCTGGGGTACTATGCATGGAGTAATGATCAGGAAGAGAGCATATCAGAGAGAGAGAGAGAGAGAAAGAGAGAGAGAGAGAGAGAGAGTAAGAGAGAGAGTAAGAGAGAGAGAGAGTTTAGCCAAAATCATGAATTACTTGCTTTTGTACAGAACAGACTGTCGGTTCTGTTCATGGTCCATTTGACACTACAAAATTTATATCTAATAATGTCACAGATACTTTTATTGAAAGATAACAGAAATTAATTGAGAGTTTAAAAACAGAAAGTATGATTGGACTTGACCCTTGACCCAGCTTGAGAGTTTCCCCAGACAGGGATGGTCACATTTACGGCATTTGGCAGACGCCTTTATCCAGAGCAACTTACATTTTTATCTAATTTTAAACAAGTGAGGGTTCTGGGAATCGAACCCACGACCCTCCGTTCACAAGACCAGTTCCCTAACCACCAGGCCATGACTGCCCACATGGATGGTGTTCCGGACCTGTGTGACATTCTTACAGGACAATAGTGTGGACCTGCATGATGTTTGACAGGACAGTATTTTAGATCTGTGTGATTGTGACATTGGACAGAACAGTACACTGTACCTAAGTGGTGTTTGATAGGACAGTATTCTGCTTATCATGGTCAGTTCCTGTCTTGCCAAAAATAGGCTGGCATTTGGCATTTGTCTGATAAAGCAAAATGTAAATAATTTCAGTCAAAATAATTCAGGTCCATCAAGACATGTAAGCATGGATGATACTTGTGGGATTTGGTTTTAGATAAGTTTGAGATGAGAGGACCTCCATTTAGGTGAGAAGACCTCCGTTTAGATCAGGCTTTTAATCAGGCCCAGACAGGAGACAAATCACCTTTGTGATTGCAAACCCAGTCCAAACTGCCATCAGCAGACCCATCTGCAGGCCTGTGTTGCGAGATTGTTTCATACGGCATCTCATTTCTTGTGAGAAGGACACAAGGAAAGGTCTTCCTGAAGGACAACGTCCTGCTTTATTGCACAAACAGGGCGGAGAGGGGCAGGCAGGATATTAAAAATCCAGACTCCGATTACGCTGTGACAATGAGAGAATGATACAGGGAAAGGGAGAGAAAAGATGAGAAAGAGAAAGGGCGTGAAAGAAAGAAGAGATGAGACAGGAGAAATGGAGTGAGAGAGGCAGTGAGAGAGAGAGAGAAAAAACAAGGGAGAAAGACCTTTGTAAGTTGCTATGAATAGTGATCTAGAGAAAAGAAAACAGATGTGTAGAAACAACATCACAGAGCAAGAAGAAAGAAAAAAGAAAAGGAATCAAGAAGATGAAAGAGAGAGAGAGAATGAGAGGCAGAGAGGGATAGAGGAGTTAGTTAAGATTCAGCAGCTCTGTGGCAGGACTATCATTACTATATATCAAGACAATAAATGAGTGTTTCAGTTCAGCGTAATAGGAGTTTGATAAATCATCAGGGATGAATTAACTAGATGTCAAAACAATGTGCAGGACCTGATGGATGGGCAGAGAGGGGACTAGGGCACACATTCGTCAGACTAGCTCTGACACACACACACACACACACACACACACACACACACACACACACACACACACACACACACACACACACATTGGGGGTAAGACTGCTCATTACTTATCTCTGTCACTCTCTCTCTCTCACTCTATATCTCTCTGTCTATCTCTCTCACTCACGCTCACCCACACACACTGGGTGGAGGCTGGGACACACATTAGTCAGTCTGGTCACTGGCACACACAAAGCATAGAAGGCAAGAGCTCACAAGGTTACAAAACTGTGTGTGTGTGTGTGTGTGTGTGTGTGTTATTATAAAATTTACACCATAGGCTAGGATTACTGTATGATAACAATATGTACCAGAAGAAGATAAAACAGATAGAGTAAGATTGCCAGGACAGGAAGAGCTCTCAGACAAACCTAACCAGCCAAATACACACACACACACTCATACTAAAAGGCCTTTGTAAGGACGTATATACACCATATCACATAAGCTGACTGAAGCACCCTGTCTGTGTCAGTTAAAGCACATGTAGATGATGGGGGGGAGTACAGATAAGATTCACTCCTATAAACAAGACACTCTTTATCCATGTCACTGAGAGACAAGACACTCTTTATCCATGTCACTCTGAGAGACAAGACACTCTATCCATGTCACTCTGAGGGACAAGACATTCTTTATCCATGCCACTCTTAGAGACAAGACACTCTTTATCCATGTCACTCTGAGAGACAAGACATTCTTTATCCATGTCACTCTGAGAGACAAGACATTCTTTATTCATGTCACTCTGAGGAACAAGACACTCTTTGTCCATGTCACTCCGAGGGACAAGACACTCTTTATCCATGTCACTCTGATGGACAAGACACTCTTTATCCATGTCACTCTAAGGGGCAAGACACTCTTTATCCATGTCACTCTGAGACTACATGAACAGTTGTATATAATTGTATATAATTCAAAGTATAACTATGTGTAATGCAAGGAAAAAAGGTTTAACATGCTACTGAGCACAGAGACCTGAGCATTTACTGTATCGGTTTTGTCTTTGATCACTGATCTGACAGAACCAACTAACTGATCACTAATTAGATTAGATCATTAGATCACTAACTAATCACTAAACTGGTACAGCATTCTGGTACAACTGGTACAAGGCTGGTACAAAGTTCAGCATTCCGACCAAGTTTACTCTGTATGGGCCCTTGTCTCGTTCACGCCTCGATCCCGTCTCATTCTCATCTCATTCTGTGCTACCGTGGGGAGAGATTTAATTGCGTGCTGCTGACCTTTCCCCGGTCGCCGTGACAACCCCGCGGGCAGCGGGGTTGGAGGTGACAGCTGCCCGATTAATCCTGACAGGGTGAACGGTTGCTAACGATGGTGAGGGAGAGGAGGAGGAGGATGAAGAAGAGCGTGTAATTAGAGCAAACGCTCAGTCACTACTGCGCTACCGACGGGCTCCAGGGACACCCGTGTCAACTCCACTCGGCCCCTTCGGCCGCCCGTGTGTGTGTGTGTGTGTGTGTGTGTGTGTGTGTGTGTGTGTGTGTGAGAGAGAGAGAGAGAGAGCCTGCCAGGACACGGGTAATAACCTAAGTAGAAACGACAGTTCGACTGAACAGCACAAGGCACAATTACAACGTAGCACTTGGAAGATAATGATGTTACACACACAGGCACACATACACACACACACACACACACACACACACACACACACACACACACACACACACACACACATGCACACACACACACTTAACCTAATGCAACGTCTTTCTCTCTCTGGGATGGTAAATGTGATGATAGTGCTTCTGGAACCATTGCCAGGGCCCAATCCAATGGTGCAATCCCATAATCCTCTGATGCATTTGCCATTAGCCTAGCGCTTAGCCTAGTGTCCCCCATTCAGTTCAGTCTTGCACCATTAGTGCTGATGCAGGATGGTCGTCCACACTCAGGCAGCAGGAGGAACCTGCTCTCTTAGACAGGTGGGACAACATCATGGCATTCCTTTAATGCAACAAACACATTCAACTTTATATAATTAAATATAATAATAATTTTTTTTATATATTTTTTTTTTGTCATTTATCCTTTAGTAATTGTGTATATATATGTATATATATAAAGTAGAACCCGGAACTCGACGCTAATTCGTTCCGGAAGGAGCATCGAGAAATGATTCAATCGAGTTCCGGATTCCAATGCTAAGTCCGTCACACGAATGCCTTTTTCATACTTCTCTATGATCGCCCTTTTCAACTCTGTTTTCATTCTTACTGTTTTCCTCTTCTGCTTTTCTGCTATGTCTTTCTTGGGACCCATGTTTTTTGTCTAAAACAGTACAAAAACACAAAAAACAGCAAAAGCTTGGAGCACAGCCTCAAACTGATTTAAAATCCATTGAACAACTGGACTGTGACTGAAGCACAAACTGTATTTTGTTTACAAAAGTCACATGAGATTCCGAAGTTTTGTTCGAGCTCCGAGACAAAATTTACTCAAAATTTGAACTCCCAATATGTCGAGTACTGAGGCGGTCGAGTTCCGAGGTTCTACTGTATATAGTTCTAACATTAACTCTGATTCTAGTTCTATCCCTAACCCTGACCCTAACCCAACATAACTTCATATTTCTTGTCCTCGATTACATGAACATTAACTCAACAGCTACAAAAAAGAAAAATCAATTGTTCAATCAATTGAAAATGTTCAAGTAAACACAGCCAGCAGCACAGACGCCTGGCAACAGGCCTGGAATATGGTCGTGATTTCTGATTATTGAGTAGCCCTGAGGTTTTAAAATGACTTCTGTGTGGCGAGATGAGAGAATGAGCAATGAGGGCGGGGCTAAACGGAGTCATCTGTCCCCATAATGAGTGCACTCGTCCCTAACGAGCTGCTTTTAATTAAGGCCCCCTGAATTAGCCGGGCTAGGCTGCATATCAGCGCCACCCGTCATTATGCAAATATAATAAAGATCGTCAAGCAGCAGAAGAATTAATAACCGAAGCGACTAACGAGTTTATGCTAATGGTGCGAGCTGGCTCTTTAGTGTTCACTCACACGGACGTGATTAAAAGGAGCCTGCGATCTTCAGAAAGAGATAAAGAGGTTTGGAGTTTGTAGACGACTGGAGAGAGGAGCTGGCAGTCTGGTGACTGAAGCTCCAAGCTTCTGCACTTCCTGCTTTACCACAGGGGCCCTAAAGCGTGACGGGGAAAAGAGGGACCTGCTCAGCTCGGTGTGGTGGGTCAGCAAAGGCACCAGAAATGTGCTGCGTGAGGTCAAAGTGCAGCTGCAGAACTGGGAGACACAGCTCGCAAGGACAAAGACAATATTAAATCAGGGATGAGACAGTGTAAGGGACACACAGGGACGAGACAGGGTAAGGGACATACACTCAGCCACATGTGTCCCAGGTGTGAATGATGCAGTAGCAATGCAGATTTCTCTGTGAAGTGTGGGTCTGACTGGTCTGACTGGTCTGACTGGTGACTGAAAAGAATTCCTGGTGAGGATTCTCACTGACAGCATGATTCTGCCCAGGTGTCACTCAAAATGACAAATACAACATTCTCAACTGGCAATCTGGCAAGCTTCCAGGCTTCCGGCACCAGTGAAATGGTGTGTGTGTGTGTGTGTGTGTGTGTGTGTGTGTGTGTTTATCTTTGTGATAGCATGAACACAGATTGAGAACACGTAAAGCTCTGTAACTTTCATCTCCTCTGATGGAGGCCTACACCGTGATGGAGGCCTATAGTGATGGAGGGCTACACCGTGATGGAGGCCTATAGTGATGGAGGCCTATAGTGATGGAGGGCTACACCGTGATGGAGGGCTACACCGTGATGGAGGCCTAGAGTGATGGAGGGCTACACCGTGATGGAGGCCTATAGTGATGGAGGCCTATAGTGATGGAGGGCTACACCGTGATGGAGGCCTAGAGTGATGGAGGGCTACACCGTGATGGAGGCCTATAGTGATGGAGGCCTAGAGTGATGGAGGGCTACACCGTGATGGAGGCCTATAGTGATGGAGGCCTATAGTGATGGAGGCCTATAGTGATGGAGGCCTAGAGTGATGGAGGGCTACACCGTGATGGAGGCCTATAGTGATGGAGGCCTAGAGTGATGGAGGGCTACACCCTGATGGAGGCCTATAGTGATGGAGGCCTATAGTGATGGAGGGCTACACCGTGATGGAGGCCTAAACTGTGCCAATAACCCTGGAAAAGCCACAGTAACTCAACATACTGGAGGAAAAATGTCAGACCTTCCTTGCTCCTGCCACCTAGGCAACACACACCTTCCCCACCCCCACACACACCTTCCCCACCCCCACACACACCTTCCCCACCCCCACACACACTATCTACACACCCCCACACACTCTATCTACACACCCCCACCTCCACACACTCTATCTACACACCACCACCTCCACACACACCTTCCCCAC
>NC_135213.1:36219323-36236823 GCF_052324685.1 Brachyhypopomus gauderio
CTCTCTCTCTGTTTCTGCCCCCCCCCCCCTCTCTCTCTCTCTCTCTGTTTCCGCCCCCCCCTCTCTCTCTGTCCAGCCGCCCCAGTTCCAACACATCTCAAGGTAATTGCTCTGTGTTGATTTAGCTGTCATTGGGGGCATGTGTTTCAACATGATTTATAGACTGCCTCTGCGTGCCAGTGGCTTCGTCAGAAATTGCACAAGGTTGGGAAAGGCCTGGTGCACTCAGCCCAGCACTGGACGCACAGCTGCGACACACACATGCAAATGAGCTCCACTCCCCATCACTCATGATGTCATGTAGCCAATCCTGTTGTTATTTATTACAGTAATTGCCCCGTGTTTCTCTAGGGCTCACATCATGCGTGCTATGACAGATCAACTCAGCAGACAGAGAGAGAGAGAGAGAGAGAGAGAGAGAGAGAGAGAGAGGGAATATTTTGTTTAATACATATATGAACCACACATTCATCATGAACCTATGTATTGTTACCACATAAGTCAATCATCTGCAACAATGTGGTGTGTGTGTGTGTGTGTGTGTGTGTGTGTGTGTGTGTGTGTGTGCGTGCGTGCGTGCGTGCGTGCTTTTCAGTATGTGTTCATGTTTGACCGTTTGTTTTCCTAACAGTCAGAGTTGGGAACTGGGTGAATTCCTTCCAGTGTGAAGGCCCACTGGTTCCACTGGTCCTTGTCCAGAGAATCCTGGACACAGCAGACGTGCAGATGTGTGTCTAGACAACCAAGGAGCCAGGCCACGCTGAGGATCACAAACTCTCTAGGAACCACCTGCCTGTTTCCAGTAAGCAGATCACCCACATGACAAACAGTACCTCACGTACACTCCACACCTGGGTGTGGGCGGGGCATGGGGTGTGGGCGGGGCACGGGGTGTGGGCGGGGCACAGGGTGGCCTCTTTATCTGGGAGAGAAAGGTCTTGATGCCATGTTCTTATCAGGTGCACTGTGGCAGGGATGGGACAGATACCATTACAGATTTACTGATAAGCATCTAACAAACACTCTGGTTCTCACTGTCTCTCACATGACATATGAATTCCCGCACACACACATACACACACACGCGGACTCATACACACACACAAAAGAATAGTTAAGTCTGATGATAATAAACACGCTTGAAAATCTATGACATATGTCATTTCCACACATCACTGAATTCCCCTTCCACCATCTTAAAGTATAGCGTGGTGCTAACAGAGCCGTAATCTCATCAGCTGTCAAACATGTCAAAACAGCGTTACTAGCAAAGCATCAGTCACACATGTCATAACAAGATCACAGGAGGCTTTCTTGTGAGGGTGGCCTGGGTTTAGTTCATCAGCACAGGGTCTGGGAGCCACTGTGAGTTCCTCTCTCTCTACACTCCACAACAATCACCTCAGCACCTACCGCACGAGAGAGAAGGAGGGGGGGGGGAGTCAGAAAGAAAACACCATAAATCCTGGTGGGATATTTCATCATACACAGCACTTTAGTTCCAGGACCAGAAAGAGAACCACTTTTAGCAGGAACAAGGGGGCAGAATTATTGCACTACAGAGCTGCTGTGTGCACTAAACTCCTCTAGGAATCTAACGCAGGTTCTGCTTTAAACATTTTGATCTAACTCTTTAAATTGTGGGAATCCAGAAGGAAATAAACAAAGACTCTGTCACTCTGTTAGCCTCGACTACTCAGGCAGCTAGAGAATCCGCATAGTCTTGCTCTCTCGCCCTGCCCTCTCTCTCTTTCCCTCTCCCTCTCTCTCTCTTCCTCCCTCTCAGCGGGTGCATGTCTCACGGCAGAGGGAGGGATCGTTTCTTAACGGATGAATTATTGAGCTAAACAGGGACAATTAATCAGGCCTTAATGGGTCTATAGGGAAGAGCAGGCGGCCCCATACATCACACACACACACACACACACACACACACACACACACACACACACACACACACACACACACACACACGAGAGATTAAGAAAAATAGGGAAAGAGAGCTGGGACCAAGTGGAGAGATAACTATTAATCCAGAAGAGGGGGAGGAGAGAGGGAAGAGAATGAGGAGGGGATAGGTGGAGAAGTGGTGCAGGACAGGTGGAGTGATGGAGGACAGGTGGAGGAGAGACAGTCAAACAGACACACACAGGGCAAGCAGGAGGTCTTAACCCCATGTGAAATGATCAGGAACAGGAGCTCAATCTTCTGAAGTTCTGTCCTCTTGAGCTTTATCTTCTGGAGCTCTGTCCTCTAGAGCTCAATCTTCTGAAGTTCTGTCCTATAGAGCTCTATCCTCTGAAGCTCTGTCCTATAGAGCTCTATCCTCTGAAGCTCTGTCCTATAGAGCTCTATCCTCTGAAGTTCTGTCCTATAGAGCTCTATCCTCTGAAGCTCTGTCCTATAGAGCTCTATCCTCTGAAGCTCTGTCCTATAGAGCTCTATCCTCTGAAGTTCTGTCCTATAGAGCTCTATCCTCTGAAGCTCTGTCCTATAGAGCTCTATCCTCTGAAACTCTGTCCTATAGAGCTCTATCCTCTGAAACTCTGTCCTATAGAGCTCTATCCTCTGAAGCTCTGTCCTATAGAGCTCTATCCTCTGAAACTCTGTCCTATAGAGCTCTATCCTCTGAAGCTCTGTCCTATAGAGCTCTATCCTCTGAAACTCTGTCCTATAGAGCTCTATCCTGTGGGAGTTTAAGTCAGAGCTGGTGAGGAGACAGCAGCAGTCTTAGTGCAGAACCCTGAGAGTTAGCTGTCCTACTCCTCCCATTTGCCACTACAGCTGTCAATCTTGTTCCGATGCCCTGTCCATGGTTTCCAGTCAGAACACACTCACACACACACACACACACACACACACACACACACACACACACACACCTCACGCACACATAATAAACTGTCAATGTCCTTCAACAATATTCCTTCCTGTTTCTTTGATGTAAGTACAGTACTCTCAGTCATATGGGTTTCACTCACACACACACACACACACACACACACACACACACTCAGATTTCTGATCCTGAAAAACTGGAGCTGTCACTTATTGTTAAAGCATCACCTTATTTTTAAGTACACTGAGCAAATCTCTCTCTCTCTCTCTCTCTCTCTCTCTCTCTCTCTTCCTCCCTCTATCACTCCATACCAGCCCTGTGTTATCTGACTGCCGCAGTCGCCTGTAACGATGGGCATCACGGAGGCAGACACACCATCACACACTTGGCAAAGTTAACCTGCTCGATCATCATCCGTTACGGTCAAAATTCAGGAATCTACACAGATCTCAAAACATGCACACACACATGGAGACATACAGAGAAAGAGATGATAGAACTGATTGAGAGAGAGAGAGAGAGAGAGAGAGAGAGAGAGAAGGGAAGGGATGTTTGTGTCATACAAAAACGAGGACCTTCTTCACTTTATTAATTTCATTTTAGGCAGCTTTACTGCATGACTATACCAGGTACAGTTTTGCCAAAGCAAAGAGTTTGGCACTAAACATGATGATTGTCTTCAATTACTAAACAGTAGTTACAAATGATTATAATTATTACAAATAATTTCCAAATTATCACTAAGAGGTGAGTATCACTTAAGTATCACTGAATGCGTCTGTGTACCGTCTTTTCTCAGGAGTATATGTTTATTTGTTCACGCATACAGACGTCTAACTTTACATCACCCTCCCTGCCCCCCCACACTGCTACCCACAAACACACACGTACACAGTCCTCTTCCAACTACATACACTCCAGATTCTGACCTGCTCAAACGTGAATCACGAGCTATCTCTGTTTCCATCTGACAGAATAACACACGTTCACCACCAGCCCGTGTGTGTGGGAACTCTACAGAGAGCTGATTCACCCTACTGATAACAGCATGATTGACAGGTGGGTGTGGCTTGTGCCTGGAGGATGTGTGGGTCCCAGCTTGTAGTAAAATGTGTGAGTGTGTGTGTGTGTGCATGTGTGTGTGTGTTTGTCTGGTTTTTTGGAAATTCATAAGAAAGTAGGACCCCCTACATCTCATTTCCCAGGAGTGTGGCTCACAGAACACACACACACACACACACACACACACACACACACACACACACACACACACACACACACACACACGGTGAGTCCTTTTATTTCAAACTTAGTTTAAAGTCTCTCTGGAGGAGTGACGTGTGTGCACGTGTGTCTGGTTGTCATCACCCCCTCTTCTGTCATCTCTCATTCTCCCTCTCTCTCATCTTTTTCCTCTCCTCAGCACACCTCCCAGTTCTATGCCATCACTCCAGTCTTTCACTAATCCCTCGCTCCCTCTCTCATCTCTCCTCTCCCTCTATTCCCTCTCTCTCTATCTCTCTCCACATAAAGCTGTCAGCAGCTCCTCTGCGCTAGGTGGAGAAACCAGGCCCCCTCTTCTGAGCTAGATGGATAGGCCACGCCCCCTCCCCTGGGCTAGGTGGAGAAGCCCACTCCCCCCCCCCCCCCCCCCCTCACTGTTGAATCTTCTTTGGTCTTAGCAGTGGCAGTAACAAACACAAACCTGTTTTAAACAGGTTGCCCCAGCAACCTGCATGAGTTCTTATACTCTGATGGGGTGAGGATGATGGGATCACACTCACACACACACGCACACGCACACGCTCACACTCACACACACACGCACACGCACACACACACACATTACTTGTGTGTTTGGTATTGGAAGAAAAAAAAAAGTAAATGGCCAAATTTAGCCAAATGCTTTTCTGTGCCACATTTTGAGGGAATTCTGGGATACCCACAGGCAGCCCTTGACTTACAGTTTGACCCACTATTCGGGCAGCATGTGTGTGTGTGTGTGTGTGTGTGTGTGTGTGTGTGTGTGTGTGTGTGTATGGGTGTGTGCGTGAGTGCACACACAGAGAAATGGGTCAGCTACACCAGAGGAAGACAGAATCTCTCCCTCTGTTCCTCTCTCGTCAGTGCCATGCAGACAGACGATCATCTTGTCAAATCATTCTCTCATCATTGTCTAGTACACACACACTACGGCAGGAGACAGGAAGGATGTGTGTATACTGAATGAAAGGTGCATTTCTTAGCATGAAGTTGAAGTAACCCTCTCTCTCTCTCTCTCTCTCTCTCTCTCTCTCGCACATTTGCCTGTATTTTTCTAAGCATTTGAACCACTCTATAGTTTTTATATACACCTAAATGATTACTGTGGCCTTAAACAGATACA
The DNA here is from genome assembly GCF_052324685.1 of Brachyhypopomus gauderio. NCBI lineage: Eukaryota > Metazoa > Chordata > Actinopteri > Gymnotiformes > Hypopomidae > Brachyhypopomus > Brachyhypopomus gauderio. Next base: position 36,224,549 of record NC_135213.1, read on the forward strand.
ACGAAATAGTTGTTTTGAACTAAGAGGGATTTGATGAATGATTTTGATCTTGGGGGGATATGATAAAACATTTGATGTGATCTTAAAGGTATGCAATGAAACATCTGCTGTGATCTTAAAGGTCTGATGAAATGTGTTATGATTTTTGTGTCTGGAGGACAGACTGTGTTGCTAGGGAGAGACTGCAGAATGCAGCATACTGTCACTGAGACTTCTGGGAAACTAGAAAGGAGGGATGATGCAGAGGTAAACACACTTGTGGCTATGTACACACTGGGCTCTGAGAGGGTGTCTTAGTCGTGTGGTATTGGCAGAGATGCTCACAAGTCATTTTTGCAAGTCCAAGTCAAGTCTCAAGTCTTTGATCTCAAGTCCAAGTCAAGTCTCAAGTCCAAGTCAAGTCCAAAATATTTGAGTGACACTGCAGTCGCAAATCACTTTATAGTTGCAATGATCTGTTATGACACTTCTGATGTATAATAGCTTAAAATTTAAAAAAGCGAGTACACACACAAATGTTTTCCAGATAAATTTTGTATCTGGATTTTTCTCCAAAAAGTATTTTTCTTACAAAACTGACATTTTTCTGGTTACAATATTCTCTTCTTTCAGTAGAACAGGCTATATTTTGTTCTAAAAGATAAAGGAGGGCTGTATATATATGAAAGGTCTGCATATAAAGAAAATAGCAACCAAATTAGTGATTATATAATAAAAATTAAAAACGTAATTCAAATTTTACAATAATAATGATTCTTACATAAAAAGCCCTGCAGCAACAACTTTTTGTTTCCTAATGAACTTGATCAAACACAATCTATTTGAACTTCAAGGTGTCTTTCAGTGTCCCAACAAGGAAAATGTTTATGCAACTAATGCATTACATTTAAAAAAGATCAGGATTGACAGGGCACTTGCACTTAGCCTGGCTCGGTGAGGGTGCGTTATGAGGCCTCCATGACTGAACACCCTCTCTACTGGTGCACTGGTGGCAAGTCAATACCAAGCTAACTGGGTAAACAGTAGGTTGTTATAACACAATACCTGTGACGCTAAGCTTGTTTGTAGCAGATGCTAATAACCTTTCAAGCAGTGACTAACATTTCCGGGTGGGTTTTCAGGTGGCGAATAAAATTAGATGTGGTGGAATCAGCGTTCTGTATTTTTGTGCCACACACGCTGCAGTTTGCTGCTTTTATATTTGTTACTTTGTGTTTTTGTACCCAAAACTTATTATGGATGGTGGAACAGAAGCGAGCGTCCTCACTGGCGCTGTCAGGATCGCGATGTTTGCAGCGCGCGCATTTGTGACTAGGCTACTAAGCTAGGTTTATACTTGACGCGTCGTGACCGGTGTTCTGTCGAATTTTTCTACCCGTCGAGTGCTCCTACCTAGGCTTACTGCACATGCGCAAATCACTATTACGTCATGATTTTGGTGGCTGTGTCACGGTACGGCGCCCCCCTACCAGTCCAACAAGTCACCTCCGTCCACAGCGGCAGTTGTTGTTGTTTGTATTGTTGCGTTGTGTGCGTCCCTCAGGTGGGCGGAGGGTCCACGTGCTGAAAATGTTACGTCAGCGGGAAGTGAAAAGCATAGCTACAGACAGGCGGAGAAGAGATTGTCAAATAAAACACAAAAGAACATTACAAATAAAAGATTGTTCACGAGTCTCAAATCACGAGTCCAAGTCGAGTTGGAAGTCTTTTGAATGCAAGTCTAAGTCGAGTCTGAAGTCACTATATATGCGACTTAATTGTGACTCGAGTATGAGTCCCATCTCTGGGTATTGGATGTGGTTTTGAGTGTGGATGTTAAGGTGGTAGAGGGTGTGGTTATGGTGCAGTAGAAGGTGTGGTAGAGGGTGTGGTTATGGTGCAGTAGAGGGTGTGGTAGTGGGTGTGGTTATGTTGCAGTAGAGGGTGTGGTAGTGGGTGTGGTGATGGTGCAGTAGAGGGTGTGGTGATGGGGCTGTAGAAGGTGTGGTAGTGGGTGTGGTTATGTTGCAGTAGAGGGTGTGGTGATGGGGCTGTAGAAGGTGTGGTAGAGGGTGTGGTTATGTTGCAGTAGAGGGTGTGGTGATGGGGCTGTAGAAGGTGTGGTAGTGGGTGTGGTTATGTTGCAGTAGAGGGTGTGGTGATGGGGCTGTAGAAGGTGTGGTAGAGGGTGTGGTTATGGTGCAGTAGAGGGTGTGGTGATGGTGCATTAGAAGGTGTGGTAGAGGGTGTGGTTATGGTGCAGTAGAGGGTGTGGTAATGGTGTAGTAGATATTGTGGTTATGGTGCAGTAGATGGTGTAATGGTGTGGTAGAAGGTGTGATAATGGTGTGGTAGAGGGTGTGGTGACGGTGCATTAGAAGGTGTGGTAGTGGGTGTGGTTATGGTACAGTAGAAGGTGCACAAGGTGCAGTAGAAGGTGTGGTAGTGGGTGTGGTTATGGTACAGTAGAAGGTGCACAAGGTGCAGTAGAAGGTGTGGTAGTGGGTGTGGTTATGGTACAGTTGTACCTTATATAACAACCTTTATAATGCACATTCATTATTTCTTAGCACATGCAAACAAAACTACACACAGACAGGCAGAGGAGAAGACAGACAGCTGGATTGAGAGATAGACAGAGGAGAAGACAGACAGCTGGATTGAGAGATAGACAGTTAGAGGAGGAGACAGTGTCATGAGTGGCATGCATTGGTTTTATTGGTAATATATCTGAAGGTTGGGAAGTCCTGCTGTGATCTAAACCCTGGGTGTGGGTGGGGTGTGAGTGCTGTGGGCGGAGCCTGGGTCCCGGGGCAGGACATCAGGATGCCCACCACACAGCAGGTGGCTCTGGTGAAAGTGTACAGAGCAGTAGACCTTATCTGTTATCTTCAGGGGCAATTCTGCAGGAGGGTTGGTGATCACAAACCTGCCAGCACAACACACAAAACTCTGCTAGTTGCAAGTAGAGTGTTTGTTATATTATACAATAAAAATTAGCTAAAGGTCAGTCAGTAGTGAACAATCCTCTCAGAACACAAGTACCTGTTAGAAAATAGATCACACAAGCACAAAGAGCACAGAATGTAGAATGGGTGTTGTGGTGGGTCAGTGTTGGGGCAGGTGGGTGTTGGGTGGGTGTTGTGGTGGGTCAGTGTTGGGGCAGGTGGGTGTTGGGTGGGTGTTGTGGTAGGTGGGTGTTGGAGGCAGGTGGGTGTTGTGGTGGGTCAGTGTTGAGGCAGGTGGGTGTTGGGTGGGTCAGTGTTGGGGTGGGTGTTGTGGTGGGTCAGTGTTGGGGCGGGTGGGTGTTGTGGTGGGTGGGTGTTGGGTGAGTGGATCTGACATGTACAGGTGACCATGGTGGGGCAGCTCAGTGCTAAAGGACTGGTGGGCCTGCACAAGAGATGACTCACCTCTTCAGAGAGGGGTGGGGAGGGAGACTCACCTCTTCAGAGAGGGGTTGGGCGGGAGACTCACCTTTTCAGAGAGGGGTTGGGCGGGAGACTCACCTTTTCAGAGAGGGGTTGGGCGGGAGACTCCTCTCTTCATAGAGGGGTTGGGCGGGATACTCACCTCTTCATAGAGGGGTTGGGCGGGATACTCACCTCTTCATAGAGGGGTTGGGTGGGAGACTCACCTCTTCAGAGAGGGGTTGGGCGGGAGACTCACCTCTTCAGAGAGGGGTTGGGCGGGAGACTCCCCTCTTCATAGAGGGGTTGGGCGGGAGACTCCTCTCTTCATAGAGGGGTTGGGCGGGAGACTCACCTCTTCATAGAGGGGTTGGGTGGGAGACTCACCTCTTCAGAGAGGGGTTGGGCGGGAGACTCACCTCTTCAGAGAGGGGTTGGGCGGGAGACTCCCCTCTTCAGAGAGGGGTGGGGAGGGAGACTCCTCTCTTCATAGAGGGGTTGGGCGGGAGACTCCTCTCTTCATAGAGGAGTTGGGCGGGATACTCACCTCTTCATAGAGGGGTTGGGCGGGATACTCACCTCTTCATAGAGGGGTTGGGCGGGATACTCACCTCTTCAGAGAGGGGTTGGGTGGGAGACTCACCTCTTCAGAGAGGGGTTTGGGCGGGAGACTCACCTCTTCAGAGAGGGGTTGGGCGGGAGACTCACCTCTTCATAGAGGGGTTGGGTGGGAGACTCACCTCTTCAGAGAGGGGTTGGGTGGGAGACTGACCTCTTCATAGAGGGGTTGGGCGGGAGACTCACCTCTTCATAGAGGGGTTGGGTGGGAGACTCACCTCTTCAGAGAGGGGTTGGGAGGGAGACTCACCTCTTCAGAGAGGGGTTGGGTGGGAGACTCACCTCTTCAGAGAGGGGTTGGGAGGGAGACTCACCTCTTCATAGAGGGGTTAGGCGGGAGACTCACCTCTTCATAGAGGGGTTGGGTGGGAGACTCCCCTCTTCAGAGAGGGGTTGGGTGGGAGACTCACCTCTTCAGAGAGTGGTTGGGCGGGTTATTCACCTCTTCAGAGAGGGGTAGGGCGGGAGACTCACCTCTTCATAGAGGGGTTGGGTGGGACACTCACCTCTTCATAGAGGGGTTGGGTGGGACACTCACCTCTTCATAGAGGGGTTGGGTGGGTCCAGCAGGCGGTACAGACCAAAGCACAGGATCTCCATAGAGTCCAAAGCCTTGCAGAACAGATCCTTAAAGACATGACACTGCAGACACACACACACATACGCACTCAAGACACAGGTATTCAAAGAGGTTTTGGTATCCTGGCTCAATAAACTGAAAAATTAATCTTTCGGGTTCCCCTGGCAGATGCACCTCCACCTGTTCTACACCTCCACCTGTTCTACACCTCCATTTGTTCTACACCCCTTCATGCTCCACATCTCTTTCTTTGCCTTCACATTATAATGTCATCAGGATGGCAACACTGAGACAGCAGTCAACAAGTAACGATTAATAAACTAAACGTGTGCCCTCATCTCTCTCTCTCTCCCTCCTTCTCTCCCTCCCGCTCCATCCTCCTCTCTCTCTAATTCCCTCGTTCTCACAGTGAAGCAGTTGAGTGGCGGCTCGTTCAGGGCGAGCATGGCGAGTTTGGGGCGTTGGCGCTGGGCCAAAAGTCTGGGGGTCATGACCCCCTCCTGCAGCTGGTTGTCCTCGGCCAGCTGAGCCTCCAGCAGCGGTGTGTCCCCCCCAGTCACCAGCGTGCAGATCAGAGCCGGGACGTTAGCGTTGAAGTAGGTCTGCAGGTGCACAGGTGCTCGGTTAGAGACGCCCGGTTCTCTCGTACTGCACAATAATGGAGCCCAACACCCCCCCAACTCTGACCTACTACATGACTACATGACTGAGGGAGGTTCAAATGAGAGAGAGAGATACAGAGAGAGGGAGAGGGAGTGAGAGAATGAGAAAAACAGGGAAAGATGGAGAATGCGGGAGAGAATGAGACAGAAAGAGAAATAGAGGAAGTTTGCTTTGTGACAAACTTATTATTAAAGAAATTGGTTTATTTCCATGACACATATACATAAACACTAACTATGCTGGTATGGTAATTGAGTTTGTATGTTTATTAATACATTCATGTATATGTAATGAATTTAGTTTTTTGTTAAATATTTATATGAAGTATCTTCTTTTTTCTGCTTTGGCAAAATGTTATAATTAGTCATGCCAATAAATCATAAAAAGAAAAAAAAAAGATAAAGAGAGAATGACACACAGTGTGTGTGTGTGTGTGTGTGTATGACTGTGTGTGTCCATGTGTGTGTGTGTGTGTGTGTCCATTTGTGTGTAAGTGTGTGTCCGTGTGTGTGTGTATACTCACAGCAGCCACTAGGGAGTCTAGCAGGTCTACAGAGAACACTGAGCCCACTGCAAAGGCCTGAGTGAGGGCCAGACTGGAGACACTGTGAGCACTGTCCACCTTACTGACATACTGTACGTTAGACGTGTTAACTACACACACACAGCAGGGAGAGAGACAGGCAGAGAAACAGTAGAAGATGGGCAGAGAGAGAGAGAGAGAGAGAGAGAGAGAGAGAGAAGCAGACAGACAGGAAGCCGTACCCGGAACACAAACACAGAGGCACAAACAGACACACAGAAAACAGACAAGTGGATAAACACACAGCCACACAGACACAGAGAAGCACACAGTCACATACAGATCAGAGAGTTCGCGTTGCTGGACGTTTTTGTTTGACATCTAACTATCCCATTACTAAGCAGAGGAAAAGAGTTGGCTGCAATACCAAGATCTACCAGCAGAGGGACTGTAGCGCCAGTTCGTGTTGGATATGATGTCTCCGGTAACCGAGGGCCAACAGACTCTACAAAACACACATCGTAATCTTAAAAATACGCACAGTGTATGTACATATGTAAATATCCTCGTCATATTACTAATGTGTTAAAACTCAAAACACAAACGCTTAGTGAGAATTACTGATTATATTATTTCTGGATATGAGTACAATAAGTGATACATTATGTGGACGTGCTGGGGGGGGGGGGGGGGGGGGTTGTGGATGGGGTAGATTGAGCAGAATCAGTGCTTGGCCGTATAATGAAGTAACAAAGGTAGTGAAGTCTCCTCTCTCCCACACACTACTGCACTCATTAAACATCATGTCTTAATTATGAATTAATTGTGTCATTAGCCAGAAAGTGCTGCTGGCAACCACGTTGAGCCCATCAAGGTTAATCACGCTAATGGGTTTATTTGTCAACCTTCACAGCTGCTGTGCTACATACACACATGCACGCACACACACCCACACATGCACACACACACACACACACACGTGTGGAGTACTAATGGCAACATGGCACCAAACACTCAGGATTTGTGTGTGCGTAGCTTTCTCACCATAGGTTTGCGAGTGTGTGCTGGCGTGTGTGTGTATGAGGCTCTGCTCCGGACTGAAGTGGATGTGGTAGAGGTTAATACAGGACAGGATAGTCTCCTTGTCCTGCATGGCCGGCTCCGCTTCTCCCAGACTGCTAAAGGCACTCAGAACCACACACATGGCACAGTTCTCCACACTCAGAGCCCGCAGATCAGCACCGCAGAGAGGAGAGCCCTGAGAGAGAGAGAGAGAGAAAGAGAGAGAGAGGGGGGGAGAGGGAGGGAGGGAGAGAGAGACATGGAGATATAGAGAGGGAGAGAGGGAGAGAGAGCCAGACATAGGAAGAGTAGAGAGAGGGACAGAGGGAGAGAGGGAGAGAGAGAGAGAGAGACATAAGGAAAGTAGAAAGAGAGAGGGACAGAGGGAGAGGGAGAGAGAGAGAGAGAGAGAGGGAGAGAGACATAGGGAGAGTAGAGAGAGAGAGGGGGAAAGAGAGAAATGGAGAGAAGCATCACAGAGCCATTTGATTTACTGCCACACACACCTGTACATCACATGCATAGACAAACATATAAGCAGGTTAGGCTTCTCACAGGCAGGAAGAGGATCTTGGGGAAGTAGTTAATATTCATCCACTCTCTGCTGAAGTACTGTGGCTCTCCGAGGAAGACAACGGTTTTGAGCTCAGGGACCGTTAGACTGCTGGCCCTCAGGGGCATGAGGAAGTCGCCTAGGCCTAGCAGGCTAGAGCCTTCATCTCCAAACACACACACCAGCACATGGTTCCTCAGGGACAACTCACGAGCTGTCTGCCGCGTCTTTGAAGGGTAGGAGCACAGCCACACACAATCACACACACACGCATGCACAAACACACACACACACACACACACACACACACGCATGCACAAGCAAACAAAGGTTCAAATGTGAAATGTCCACCTGAGCCTCGATTCTGGTGAAGGTCTTAAAGGCTTTAGGTACCAAAGTCTTTCATCTTTACAGCATTAGGAGAGTCCTACATGTGACAGCAGCCCTGCTGAAGTTAGCAGTTGTCCATCAGAACTGTTTGCAGAGGTAGTAGCACCCCCCCCCCCACACACACACACACACACACACCTGAGCCGTGACATACAGGGAGGCAGTGAGATGCTGCAGGGTGTTTCTGGCACAGGGGATGGGGCATTTGCAGAGACAGGTGCATTCATTATGGAGGAGGACTATAAACACAGACCCAACAGGTACTCCACCAGGTACTACACCAGGTACTCAACAAAGTATTCCAGCAGGTGTTTTGCCAGGTTTTCCACAAGATCTTCCACAAGGACTTCCAGTAGAACTGGGGTCCTAAGCACTTCTCAAAAGAAGGTTTTCCTTAGAAAACCATGTAAAGACGAATAAGCCCTGACCGAACTGACCAGACCAAACAGGTCTGAGAAAGATGTGAGTGGGTTATAACACCTGAGACAAGGTCAGAGTACGTGTGTGTTACAGCAGAGGCAGCTGCCTACTGACAACGGCAAAAATCTCACTGGCACCAACCGCTTTTAAACTGAACCAGATGAGCTTGGAGGTGGAGATTTTAACCCGTAGGCATACGGCACATGCTACAAGAAGAAAAGACGCCTGTGTTTCCTCACTTTGAGAACCTTCTCTCTCCTCTGTCCTCGGTTCCTGTGAGCACATTTGGAAAACTGATAACCCCTTAAAGACGGTGGAGCACGATGGCTGTCTGGGTCGCGGCGTGGAGAAGACAGAACAGAAGACTTGAGGAGGCAGCTCTCAAGAGTTCAGAGACGCACTGTGTTCTCGTGCTCAACGGGCCCAGTTCAGTTCCTCGGTGCTGAGAGTGTTTGCTGAATGAAGTGATTCTGCGTCTGGCAGAAGGAAGAAGCCAAACTTCCATCACGGCGCTGTAGGATGTGAGTGCAACATCTGAATCAAGCTCAGGGATTAGAAGCAGTGCTACCTTCTGACCTACTGCTAATGCGATATATATATTAAATAAAACCATAAATCAATCTGTCTTGGCTATGACTCTGAAGATACCTCATAAGGAAACAACCACAAATTCTAACTGACACAGGACCTCTGTTGTAACAGATAATGGGTTTTGAAATGCAGTTTGACTATGAATATGTGTAATATGAAAAATGGAAAATGAGAGAGAGAGTTCCAGCAAAAACCAGAAGGACTCTACAAACGTGCCTACAGGAGTAGGAACACAGTTTAAACATGACCACCATCCACACGACTAGAAACAACTGATCCATCAGTCCTTCCATTGTTCTCTTTAATGGGTGTAGTTACCTGCGCTCTACACCACCCCACCCCCTCCATCATCACAGCTCACGTTCTGACCACCGTCTGCCCCATATCGTCTCACGTCTGCCCAGACATACCCCCATATCTGCCAGTTAAGCTCCCTCACACTGGTGACACCCATATGAACTCCGCACCCCTGGCTACACCCTACGCACCAGGGTGATGTCCTGCAGAGACATGGGGGGACACCAATGGAACATTCCAGTAGTGTCCAGCTGCACGTCCTTCTCCAGACAACCAGTATGCTGCTGCTCCCGTTGTCCAGTTAGCCACAGCTCATACTTCTGCTTGGAGCTACACACACACACACACACACACACACACACACAGTTATATAATATATATATATATATATATATATATATATATATATATATATATATATATCAGTGGGGAACCGTCAGGGCCCTCTACGCCCTCTCAGAGGGCCTAAAATATTCTTAAAGCATTATATATATAATTATCCAATTTTATTTTATCTACTTACAATTTGACATTCGACATCTAAACAATTACAAAAATATAAGCAAATAAAATATTCACCCGTGTCTATTCAATCTGTGTTGGAAGGTGAGGGGTTGAGTGGAAGCCTGTGAGCCTGTGTCTCCCCCTATCAGGACTGTGATGCCCGCTGTTCGTTTACAGAGGGCCTGGCAGTTATAATTCAGCGCAATACCAGTTTCAAATGACAGCAAAATTGACCAATCATATCTTCTCTCTTAGTGGGCGGGCTTAACTGTATGATAATTTCCGCCCGCTGTGGCGACGCTAGCTGTCGTTAGCACCATCGCTAGCTAGTTTCGATTCATCCCTTTGACGTCCTCGTGCGCGTTGTTTACATATTCCGCTTCCGAGAACCACGGAGCTGTGAACCTTATTTTGTTTGGAAACTTATTTTGCTTAAGATGTTATCTAGTACAGATATTATTGTTTATTGCGTTTTTAAAGCTGTACTGTCGTCTCAGTTTTTCTTTATTTAGTTTATTAAGAAAGGAAAAAAAAAATTTCGGGGGGGAGGGGGGGGGGGTAGCGGGCCCAGGTTTAAAGGTCACGGTTCGCTACTGATATATATATATATATATAAATATGCACATATTTGAAGTCCATTTAATGACCTCAGTATGTGCTATCTGAGGAGTTCTATGAGAAAAACTGCACACTACTGTACCCGGTTTGTCATGATGTGTGGGGTGTGTGTGGTGGGTGTGTGTCAGTAACATCAGTAGAAGGATGTGGATGTGTGAAGGAAGTGCCCATACTGGAATACTAATCCCTGAATCTGGTTGAAACTGAACGTGTGGAGGAAAAGCTGTCTGTACACTTAGAGGTGAGTGATGGGACGAGTCAAGGATAGAAAGACGGATGAGTCCATGTGGGCATTTCAGGGCAGCAGAGTGTTAGGTGGTGTGACTCCCTCTGGCCAGAAGATGTTAGGGAGGCTGGTGGGTGGCATGAATGCTCTGGTTCCTCAGGCTCCTCCAGCAGGAGCTTGCAGAGACTGGGATGGGGTAGGAGGGATCCTACACAATGCTATTGCCCTTACAGATGTAGCGTTTGTGGTAGGAGGTGTTGGTGGTGGGTAGAAAGACAACGATGATCTTCCCAGACTGTGAGACAGTTCCCGTATCAGGCGGTAAGACAGTTTCCATACCAGACTGTGAGAAAGTTCCCGTACCAGACGGACACACAGCTGGTCATGACACTCTCTATTGTCCTGCTGAAGACAGAAGGAAGCATGTTTGCTCATGTCTTCAAATGTGGGAGGTGAAGGCTCTGCTGGCCACTAGGTAGAGGTTCTCTGTGACGTGCACGTGAAGGAGCTTGAAGCTGTTGTCTCTCACAGCTGTGCCATAGCAGTGCAGCGAAGAGTGATCACCGCATGTCCCCCTGATGTCAACAATTCAGCATTAGGAGACTATGATTATGGTCTCTTCAGCTGGACATCTGCTCAGTCTCCTCTGTGTATGCTGAGTCACCAGCCTTGCTCATGAGGCCTACTTCTGTGGTTGTGCACTGCGCAAGTTGTGAGTTGTGTTTGGCAGCACTGTCACGAGTTGGTAGCATGAACTGTAATGCACCGTGCACGTAGCCCTGAGGGACTCCAGTGTTCAGTGCTGCGGTGTTGTGGCTGAACCTGACAGACTGAGGTCTCCCAGTCAGGAAGCCCAAGATCCAGTTACAGAGGGAAACTTCAGACCCACAAGGCTGAACTTGTCTTTGTTTTGCAGTGGGATGATTTTGTTGTCTGCTGACCTGAAGTCTATGAACATCTTTCACACAGAAAGATGTTTTCATCCAGGTGTGTTAGTGATAGGTTAATGGCAGAGTACATGTCAGCCACTGTCAAACAGTACAGGTGAACCAAAACGTGTCCCGTGTGGTCTTTACGAATTCCACAACTACATCATGATCATTGGTGAGAGTACTACAAAAACAATATCCTTACACGTAACTGTTATATATTCCCATATCTGTTTTGTTTAAAACACAGACAGCACACACACACATACACACATTCACTACATACACATACACAGATTTTATCTTACACACTTTCTTTTTTCACTTCTCACGGATCTGATGCACTGCAGATTTGGTTCTAGAAAGCTGACATAGGAAGCGGGATCATATTTATCTCCCTTCTAATCTGCCCTGTAAGTCATCTGCCTACATTCCCTCTCTCTCCCTGACAGGTTGAGTATTACTGCTGTGGAGAGTCATGCCGGCTGGGAAACAGTACTCATTTATCACTCTGTCAATCCAGTCCTCTATTTCACTACACACATGCACACACACATATGCACACACACACAGATTTGCAGACAGCAGACTATTGCACACTGTCATTCTGATGAACGTAACAGCAATCTCTTTCTCAAACACACACACCTAAGTGCTTAACGGTGTCTGTTTGTGTGTGTGTGTGTGTGTGTGTCCTGCATGCCTTACCTGGAGGGAAGGACTCCTATTGAACGTCTTGGGCAGCCAAGACTTGTGACTGAGGGGGTCATTAAGGATACTGGAACATGTAGACACACATATGCGCAACCACACACACACACACACACACACACACACAAAACCTCATTTATCCTATCACATGACCATTTGTGTTGTATTGTGGGTGTATTAAGGTCTTGCTTTAGTGTCTTG